>NC_092803.1:64941926-65054426 GCF_040954645.1 Diabrotica undecimpunctata | reverse complement strand
GACGCGCGATTTTCTGTCGAATAATTGTGAATGAGCAACGAAAGAAAGACGGTGTTTTCTGAATATAGTTAAATAATGGAGCGTACTGTATTTGATAGTGACAAATTTATTTGTTTGGTACAATCAAATCCCTGTCTATGGGATACAGCATCGCCAGATTACTGCAATAGAAATAAAAAGCAGCAGTGCTGGGTCGAAAATTCTAAGCGACAATTTTGAGGCCATGACTGCAGTACAGCAAAATGAATATGGTAAGAAATAAACGTGTTTTTATTATAAATACATAGTAGAATATTTTAATATTTTGTTTCATACGTATACAGTTTAGTTTTAAAAGTTTGCTAATTGGAATTTTGATTATTTAACGAATATCAAACTACATTATTGTGAAAGAAATTCGGTCATTTTTTATTTAGGGCGAGGTAAACAATTTACAAATTGCAGATAGGTACACAGTTATTTTAAATTTAAGTCATAGACTTTAACTTTAAAAAGTCATAGAAAGCCGTTTTTGATGAAATAATTCTACGTTGCAACGTTTTTATATGTAAATTATTTTAAATTTACTGCTAGTAAACTTTTTATTGGTTTCATACAAATAGAATTGGTTTTAATTTTGACATATTTGTTTTATTTATAAGATAAAAATTAAATTAAAATATAAAAAAAAAATAAAATAAAAAAAGATATTTTTTCAGGGCAAATTGTAAGTGAGTTTGAGGATCCTTTTCATAAAAGTGGTGATTAAGACAAAGACCCAGATGACCCAGACATGTACATCAGGCAACCGTCAAACATCAACCAGTACATGCGGTCATGATATACAGAGTGTCTCAAAAGATAAATGTAAGTGAAAACTTAGTTTAACAAACGTATTTTACTAGCTGCAGTTTGTTTTTTTCGTGTTTTTTTTTAATAACGCTTCATATTTTTTTCGGACACACTGTAAATGAGTTTGAGAATTCTTTTCATAATAGTGATGATGAAGAAATTACATTCCAAAGTTAGACGAATCAAATTTAGATATTTCAATGAACAATTTAGATAATAATGTTGCAGGACAGAAGAACATTGAACTTGCCACACCACAAGGTACAATGGAGACACAGGAAAAAGTATTCCAGCAGTAAAAACAAAGAGAACTAGAAACATAGTTCAAACAGTTCCTTCTAAACGATCAAGAATTTTTAGAGCAACAAGGAAGATTTGCAGAAATACTGGTCAACCATATGTCACAGAAAGTGGTAAAGAAGTACAGGGTAAATTTTGTCACGATTTATTACCAATGTTGAATTGAATTGTAGTATTAGATTTGAGACGGCTAAACGACAACAGCTGTTTTCTGGTTTTTGGTCTTCAGGACGTCACGATCGTCGAGCAGACTATATTGTTAGCTTGATTACGTCCAAGCCTAAGGCAACAACTCGTATACACTCAGATACTAACAACCGCAAAAGAGAGTTACCATATACTTACAATAATAAAATTGATGAAGAATTACATAAAATATGTAAAGTATGTTTTATGAAAACTTTTGATATCACAGAAGGGTTTATAAAAGTTCAACTTAATAAAATACTCAAGAATTCAGATGGAGCAACTACTATAAGTACTGACAATCGAGGAAGACATTCACCAGTAACAAAAACTACCCAGCAAAGAAAAGATAATATTTATCATCAATCACATACATTCGTTCTAAAGATATGAAAGCCATTACAGCAGAAGACATACTGAAAAAAAGTATCTTCCATCTCACTTAAATATTTCTGTAATGTATTTACTTTACAAAGAATCAGTAACGGACCACCCAGTATCCTGCAATGTGTATAGAATTATTTATAAGGAAATGAATTTAAGTTTCAAAGTGCCCCATAATGATACATGCAACACGTGCGATAAATTCAAGCTAAAAGTGAAATTATGTAAAGATGAAGTAGAAAAAGAAGGATCTTTTAATTAAATAGAAATAAATTAATTTAATTTAATTTAATTAATTTAACAGACATAAAACTGTCGCTGACAAACATTTTTGTGCAAAATTAAAGGATAAAGCTGACGCAATAAAATACCCTTTAATTAAAATGGTAACCTTTGATTTGCAATATGTTTTATAAACGTCAACTGGCTATATATAATTTAAAAGTCCATGAAGGTGACACAGGAGTAGCTTGGAATTTTATGTGGAATGAGACAATAGCAGGACGAGGAGGTAGCCAGATTGGTTCTTGCGTATACAGATATATTTCCCAACTTTCACCAGATATAACTCATTTGATCATATATTTTGAAACATGTACAGGTCAAAACAGAAATTCACATATAGCTGCTATGTGTTTTTCAGCGTTACAAAACTCTTCTCATTTGCAGTCTATAGATCATAAATTTATGATAAGTGGACATTCACATATAGAATGTGACACAGTGCATGCAAATATAGAAAAGAATAAAAATAAGAAATCCATGGATATTCATCATCCACGTGACTGGTCTCAGTTAATCCGATCAATGGGACCGAAATATATTGTGGTAGATATGGATCAACCAGATTTCCTAGATTTTAAGTAACTATATGTCAAAGAATTGCAATTAAAAACAAAAGATGACGAGAGTAATAAATTTGTGTGGCATGTTATAAGTACAATGGATGCGATTTTTGAAAGAAGAAAATATGTGTACTCTGTTGTATAAAACATTTCTAGAATTAGATGTGCATTTAAAAAAAATATCTTTTCTAAGAAAAAGATAAAATATTCCACATTTAAGGCCTGCAACTCAGTATACTGAGGGTTTACCTATAAGTAAAGGGAAAAATGCAGACTTAATCAGCATTTTACATTTAATAAATCCAGTGTTTAAACATAACATTTTTATGGGTACCATCCCATGTTGGGATAAGGGGTAATGAAGCAGCTGATAAAGCAGCAACAGAAACTATCAATAACATGACAATTCCTATTATGCAAATCATACCAATTTCAGACCAAAAAACATTAATAAAAACTTACATGAACAAAACCTGGCAAGTAAAATGGAACCAAACAGAAGCAAAATTAAAAAGTATCAAACCAGATGTTACTTCTGCTTTACTACCGCTCCCAGCTAAAAGACATGACCAATTAGTTATTAACAGACTGCGACTAGGTCATACAAAATTTACACATGGATACATCATCTCCAAGGACCCTCAGCCGATTTGCCACATCCGTCAAATACCATTTTCAGTGCAACATATAATGATAGACTGTCAAGTGTACTCAACAGCAAGATCGACAGCAAAACTAAAACACAATTTGAAAGAAACTCTAAAAGAAGACATCAGCAATACAATAAATTTTATCAAAAATTGTAAACTGTATAACAAACTGTAACATAACATAAAATGTTTGTATTTTCCAAAACTGTTATGTAAATTTTAATAATATACTAAATGTAACTTTTCTAAAATAACGTTATACCACCCGCTAATAACCCTAGGGGTTGATGCGGTAAAAAAAAATCCAGTGTTTCATGAATATTATAAAAACCTAAAAATCCCTAGATCTAAAAGGAAGGATAACGTCACCTCTCATGATGAGTAATATTTATTTTTTAAGATTTTTCTCTTAATAACGAATCAAAAAATGTTTAGTTTTTATGATTTTATTAAATATTTACTATAATACATTTCTTATTTATTTCTAATACCTATTATAATAATTAATGACTACAGATGCCATTGTTTTTAATACATGTATTGAGATATCAGTGGTCTAAAAAACTTAAGTAATATAACTCATTGGTGCATAATTACTTAAGTCATTTTTTTATTAATTTAAAATAATTTTGATCTAGTTAGCTATGTAACTCCTAGGTAAACAATACACCAAAACTGATATACAGTTAAACTCTTACATTTAGTAACGATTTTAAAGTTATGATTCTGGAAAAATGTCAAAATATTCCAAACTTGCGTTTCTCGATACAATGATTTCTGACTTAAGAACTTTTACCCTGCGACCACAGAATTCAAGGTTGCCAGCAATTTTTATAACCGGGTAGGTATAACTTCCCAAACTGACATAGGAACTTTTGCTCAAAATTTCATAAGCGAATAAATTCTTATGTCACTAAGGTTATTTTATCCAAATACAAACAAATAATATTTGACTTATGTTATTATTTCCTCCAATTATATTGTAGAAACGAATCATTATGTAGGACTCAGGTTTTTTTACCCACAAATATAAATAGCCACCTATCCGTTAGCCCAAAATTGTTGAAATGTTGCCCAAAAAAAGTTGACTCAAAATGGCCAAAACTTGACTTAAGAACTTTTACCCTGCGGCCACAGAATTGTTTGGTTAATAAACGCATCTATATTAAATTTATTTGCATGTGATTCAATATTTAGGTAATGATGAGGGATATGTAATTCTGATATGTTATAATCACAATTATAGGGAGGAAGTATGTCATTTTTATAAAACTCACTACTAAATTGTATTAGGTGCTGATAGCTGTTTATCACTTTTGGATGATTTTTACGTCGCCAGAAGGAACCATCTATTTTGGAATTGAGTTTCTGTATTAAAAACATCTGAGCCCCGGTTTGCATGGGAAACTAACTTGCACCTAGATTTTCTGTTTCTCTTTCCATCCCCCAGTTCTCAGCCAGAAAAGTTAAGTTACAAACTAAAACAAATAACGAAGATATTTTAAAACTTACTTAAGATTTTTACTACGAATTGTATAACCGAGAAGAAATTCCAGAACCTAATCAAATTCAAATACCAAAAGTCCAAAATGTAGGCTAAGAAGACATCCCAGATATCACAACAGACGAAATAAAAAGAGCTCTCTCAAAAGGATGATATGACAATTAATATAAATGGAGAGGATCTGAACCATCTAAGATTTGCCGATGTCAACGTTAAAATATCTAATAGAGTTGATAAGGCTACAAAAATGCTGGAAACGCTCTATGAAGCATTAAAAACAATTGGACTTAAAATAAACTCCTTAAAGAAAAAATGTATGACCAACTTAGTAGTCAGTGATAAAATTTAGATTAAAAGCCATAGCGTCGACCAAGTAATAGCTTACAAATATCTAGAGCATGAGATTTACTTACGCCGAGATAATCAGATAACTGAAATACAAAGGATAGGTTTCACATGGGCTGCCTTTGGTAGAATGAACAACATTTTCAAGTCTAATATTCCAGTTTGTTTGAAAAGAAAAGTTGTTAACCAACATGTTTTACCGATCCTTACATGTGGTGCAGAAACACTAACTCTGAAAAAAGGAACAATAAATAAAATAAGAGTTACACAACACGCTATGGAAAGTTTTATCTGAGCACATACATTGTTTTGATTGTTTATTGCAACCATTTAAAATTTGATGATTTTTTGCACCTATGAGTTAAAGTTCATTCATCTCGACAGAGCTATCGAAGGATTAAAGTTGATGTTAAATTAATTGTTATTAATTCTCGTAATAGTTCATTGTTTATTTAATTCACCATATTGGACTTATCTAGCTGGATTTGAATTCATTTGTGGAAAAAACATCTTTATTATATTTAAATTTGAATGGTTGGTTTCGTCTCGTGTCGTATTTTTTATTGTTTTGGAGGTTTATAAAAAACCGGGTTAATTAATTTGCTTCCCTTGTCGAAAACTAATAAATTCGAAGCTCGAGAATAATTTATGAGCATTTGAAGTAAGGATTTATGGGAGTTTTGAAGTAGAGATATAGTCGTTTTAATAAAGTATCAAATATTAACTAGGTTGATTTCGGGGTTTTAAGCACATTCTTGTACATATTAATTGGAATTTGTTAGAAATTTAAAATGGAAAAACTTGAACAAAAGAATAAGAAACTTAAATTTTTGAGAAAAACAACTATGAATGACATTCAGGTAATTTTTTATTTACGTTTTAAAGCTTTATCAGATTCATCTATTCGATCTTTATTTAAAATAAGAGTAGAAGAAATAAAGGGGACTCCACTCAGTTGGATTCGTAATTTTTCAATAAATAGCAATAATTATCAAATTTCTTACGATCTAATTGTTAAACGCTACACAAATGTTCGTCGTTGTGTGACCGCGCATTGGGATGCGATCATGGGCATATAGAAAATCTCGGTAGTTAGTTCTAAAATCTGGCTAAATTAGTAGACACCTTTTTAGAAAATTTAGCCGCATTGAAAACATTAGTCCTAAAGACTGCTTTTAGGAGTAATAGCACACGTATTTAGAATGAAAAATTTTTCAAAATAAGTTGAAACCGTTTTATTTTACGATACATTTCTACAGCGACGTACCTTTTATGGTTCCTATTTTTATGTTTTCTTAGCAAATTTAATTAAAGAAACGCATAGGGAAATATAGGGAATAATGAACTGAATAAGAACATCAAAATTTAAAATAATTTACCGTGCTACAGTAAAAAATTCTAATTCAGAGAAAAGAAAAAGTGCCGTAAATGGTTTTTAAATTATTTTAAATAATTTTTTGATTGTCTCTGGTGAAAATGAGTATTCAGCAATAACTTTTAATACTTTTGTTGTTCTAGAACAACGTAAAGAACAATCTAGGAAGGAGGTAACTAATTCTACTCTGATCGTGATAAGGCTTATATACCCAACAATGAGAATACGCAGAACTCATTTTCGGTTAGGTAATATATTTTTTTTTATTTTTTTTTATTTATTTATGCCTCAACCTCATAGGGTCATTGGCGTTGTACAATTTAAAGTTTTACAGTTTATTTAGTACATTTATGGAATATAAGTATGATGTCAAATTTTTCATGAGTTCCGTCACTTAGTATTGCCTGTAAGGTATCTTGTAATTTATATTGAAGTCTCTCCATGCAATATAAAGGACACTCCAGTAAAATATAGCGAACACTGAGCACAATATCAGATACGTAGCACTGTGGTTTTAATTCACTTTCCAGCAGATGTTTATGAGTGATGGCGGTCTGGCCTATTCTCAGACGAGATAGGATGGTTTGATGTATACGCTTATTTGGGGTTGATTTCCAAGGTAATATAGAATGTTTTACTTCTCGTAGTTTGGATGTTGACTGATTCCCCTTGGTCTGCCAATCACTGATTATTAAGTTCTTGATTATAGGTTTTATATCTAGATATGGAATGCTTCTGATTTCTACAGCTTCCGGACTCGAGATTGCTAGTTTTGCCAAGGAATCTACTTCTTCATTACCACCAATTCCGATATGGGAAGGAATCCATACAAAGTTAACATTTATGTTCATAGTTTGCAGTTAGCTTAATGCTGATTTAACAAGTAGTAGACTTGGATGACTAGGATATGTTATTGAGGGCAATTACAGAACTTAGAAAATCCGAAATAATGACAGGGTTTTTGATACTATTTTCTACCACAAAATTTATTGCATTAAGAATAGCGGTTAACTCAGCTGTGTAAATGAATGTCAATTTAGGGAGTTTCATTAATATTTTTGTTTTATTAAACATAAATGCTGCTCCTACTTCATCTATAGTTTTAGAGGCATCGGTATATATAAGATTATGGTTATTGTATGTCTTAAGTTCTTGGAGGACATATTGATATAATGATTTGAGATGATTATCTGCTTGTTTATATATGGAGAGTTTGGTATTGACAAATGGAAAGGGAGCAGTCCAAGGGGGAACAGTGTTAATATCGGGTATATAATAGGTACCTTGAAATTTTAATTCAAGTTCATTGAGGTATCTACTTACCTTTCATAAAAAGGAAGGTCAAGCCTAGCATGTGTTTTAAAGATATTCCTAAAACGGTCTGAATTTACATACTGGCTAACAGGTATCATAGGATTTGCCTATATTGATGCCGCATATGTTAGTAAAAGTTGTTTTCTTCGGAATTCCAGGGGGACTTCCCCAGCTTCACAGTGTAAACTTTCAGTAGGGCTAGTATCAAAGGCACCTAGTATGGTTTGCAAATCACTATTTTGTATTCGATCGAGTTGTTTTATGATATATGGTTTTGCTGAATCATAAATAATACAAGCGTAGTCAAGTTTGGACCTGATCAATGACTTATACATAAGGGTCAGTATTTTACTATATGCTCCCCACGTGTTGTGTGCAATAGTTTTTATAATGTTAAGTGCAGATTGACACGTACCTTTTAGATCATGAATGTAGTGGTTCCAGGATAATCTGTTGTCAAATGTCATGCCTAGACATTTATTTTTCTTAACATATTTTATTTCTTTATTAAATAGTTTTAATTCTGGAGTGATATAACTTATTTTTTTTAAACTAACATAGCCATTGATTTTGTTGATAATTGAAGACCTGTGGAATTTGTCCATAATTCGAGATTCCATAATACTTTCTGTAGATGGGTCTGAAGGGTTTTATCATTTATCCCCTTATTAAAAATGATTAAGTCATCTGCAAAGAGTCTAGCTTTTACTGGTAAGTCACAAGTGAAAATAATATTATTTATTGCAATAAGAAATAGGGAGACGCTTAAATTAGATCCTTGGGGAATTCCGTTTTTTTGAATTTTTGTGTTAAAGTATCGTTAGTAGATAAAGTACCGTTAACTCGTACATTAAAAGTTCGACGAGATAGAAAAAATTTTTATGAATTGTGCTATATTAACTTTTATTCATCATCGACTAAGTGTTTGAGTAATACTATGCCGCCAAACTGTATCGTATGCTCTAGTTATGTCAAAAAATACTGCGATACATTGCAGTCACTGCCACATGCCACATGCCACTGCTTCATGAATCTCAGACTCTAAACTAATAAGATTATCCAGTGTTGAACGATTTTTTCGAAATCCGCTTTGTTCCGGGGTAAGTAATTTATTATTTTTTAAAAACCACATTAATCTGTTGGATATGATTTTCTCGAGAACTTTACACATTACACAAGTTAGAGAAATAGGTCTATATAAATGTGACAGAGATTTTGTTTATAAATAGGGATGACGATAGATGAACTCCAGATTTTTGGACACTTGTTATGTCTCCATATATTATTATAGATATTCAGCAAGTGTTTCTTTGCAGATGAAGGAAGTTTTTGAAGAAATATTGCAGGGATGTTTTCAGGACCGGGAGAAGAGTTTTTCGTATTATTTAGTGAGTATTCTAATTCATCCATTGTTATGGAATAATTTAAAAGAGAAAGGTCATCAGGCAATATATTAATACCTTTGGATTCCTCTCTTTCTTTTTTGGCCAAAAAATCTGAAGAAAGAACATCATCACTTGAGAATCTTTCAAAACTATTAGCTAGAATATGGTTAGGTAATATTGTTTAGTTAAGAAATTAAACTAAAATACCTGCCAATATTTGAGGAAGGGACGACATCTTGAATGATGAATGGTAATAGTGAGAATATCAACGAAATTATTTCGAATTCCCAAGCGATTGAGACCAATATTTACAGCGAACGAAAAACCCCAAAACGAAGACTACCAAAACTTGGTTGTCTTCGTTTTTGGTTTTTTTTTGTTTTTGGAAAAAAACATTCTCAAAATAAAAAAAAACTGTGGAAACCCGTATGTTACTAGCAAGAATAACTACGTACCAGGAAAATCAATGTGTAAACCTTGCAATGATAGTTGTAGGTAATGTATATAGATTACTCATTTTGCAAATTTAATCTTCACATTTTTCAATTGTAG
Organism: Diabrotica undecimpunctata; assembly: GCF_040954645.1. Taxonomy (NCBI): domain Eukaryota; kingdom Metazoa; phylum Arthropoda; class Insecta; order Coleoptera; family Chrysomelidae; genus Diabrotica; species Diabrotica undecimpunctata. Next base: position 65,044,755 of record NC_092803.1, on the reverse strand, counting down.
GCCCAAATGCAATGCACAAATAGAAAAGGAACAGCGACTTCTTATTTTTAAATCTTACTGGAAACTTGGAAACATTGATAGACACATAGATAACTAAAGACTAAAATGAAGCTAAATATTGCATTTAACGAGTTGTTGTCCGGGCTTATTTAGCGATATAGTAAGTAATCTTATATACTAAAACGCTAAGCCCTTTTCTTGTCCACCACTTTACTCAAAAACCATATTAGATAATTAAAATATTTTTTCGGAATATTATTAGTATTACGTATGAAATTGTCAAGATATACTTTTGGTACAAACATTCACTTCCGGTTTTGAGATGACCGGAAGTTAAAATTTACTTTAAGGTTTAGACCCCACAATGTATATATGGATCGAAAGGTCTCGTCGAGACGAATCTAAATGTACTTCCGGTTGCGATCCGACACCGGAAGTGACCCGAAACGCGCATAAAACGTCAAGATAGAGCAAATCTGACATCGGATTCGTGATCAGCATGCAAAATTAACTGCTAAATGATATCCATGTCGACATTTGATGAAAATAAATAAAATAAAAATTTCATTTAAAAAACTCGATGTCGAGTTGGTCCGCTAGTTTATTTTAGCACGTATCGAACAATATTCTTCAAAGACCAAAATGCGAGAAAAACAATAATCTTACTAAAACAATGTTTTACTTTCATATCTATGATCATCTCTTTTGGCAATATACTCAAGTTAGGGTTGGTCAGTAGTTTAATACGGTCAACAAAGTTATGGGTTATTAAATAGGTCACCGTCGCCGGGCGACGGGCATGTAGTTGCTAGAATGGCAGTGGTATTATCGTTTCGCAGTGAAGCATTTTACGGCGAGAGCGGCTAATGAAAACATTTTATTAGTCACTGATTAATGGCAGGAGGGCACGAATTGCATCAATTACTGCGGCGGATCTCGGTGCAAACTCACAAATCACGGTTATCGGCCGCGAAATAATATAAACATGTCGCCTGTTCCGATGTTTATGTAAACACTATGTGGCGATTGTGGCGGTCCTGATGGGGTTTTATTTTGGAAGAGCCGACTGATAAGTTGGTCGGCATTGTCACAACGCTTAATAACGAAAATTGAAATTTTGGCAAAACAATTAAACACAAAGAGATACATTGTAATCTTGTTTAATCAATGAAAAACATGAGTACAGTTTAAATACATTTGATAAAAATAAAAGAACAATTATTCTAGAATTTTAGAAATTAAAACAAACGACATTTTCAGAAATCAATAGAAAGTCTTCTTCTTGCTCAGCCTTCATTTATATATTGTTGGACATGGGCCTCGTCCATTTGCTTCCACGCTTTTTTATCTTTTGCAATTCTCATCCACTGCTTTCGAGCTACAGCTGTTATATCGTCTATCCATCTCTTTTTGGGTCTTCCCACGCTTCTTTTTGTTTCTCGAGGTCTCCAGAATGTTACTTTATGAGGCCATCTGTTGGTGTCTTGTGTTACTATATGTGCTACCCATTGCCATCTCAATGTCGCTATTTTTTCAGTGATGTCGGTTACTTTAGTTCTTCAACGTATTTTGGTGATAGGAATTTTGTCTCTGAGGCTTATACAGAGTGGGTCATAACTATTGGGACATAGACTAAGGACAGGTTATTTGGACCAAAATAAGGCTCGTGGGCCAAATATGTCTTAATAAAATGTTGCTGAGAAAAAAGATACAGGGTGTTAAAGTTAATTTTTTTGTTTCGTTTTTTGCTAATAGTTTCTCTGTATATTTATAAATTACTATCAAAATTGGCACAGAGACATAAACAAGAAATAGTATTTTATTTACAATTTCACGTTTTGTCATAGGGGGCGCCACGTGGATCATTCCTAATGATCAAATTGAGTCTAAACTTTTTAGTAATTTTATTAGAAAATATGACGTAAACATTATTTTTACGTAAAATTGGTACTCTTGTTTAAACATGATAATTTCAACCGTTTTCGATAAAAACGCAGTCGAACTGTTTAGAGTCTTAAAAAAGGATTTCAAATATTATTTCATTTATGAAAAGTATGCTTTGGACTGTCAGATAATTGTTGTTGGTAAATGTCATTTGTTCAGAGTAAATTATTTTTGATGTGACAGTGTAGTGTAATGTTGCATTTTTTAAAAGTAATCATTATTTTTTTGATTGAAATGCCTCGTCACAATCATTTTACTAATAAAGAAATGCGAGATATGATTTGCGTATACGCACAAGAAAATTTTTGCGGTCGCTCGGCAGCCAGGAGGTATGGAATGTTATACGCAAACAGAAGGCAACCAAATCACAAAACTTTTGCAAGATTATATCGTAGTTTAGGTGAAACTGGGTCATTTCACACTAAAAATCGGGGTGGTCAACCGAAACAAATCACACCTAATCAAGAAGATGAACTTTTGGTTCGAGTAGATGAAAATCCTGAAATAAGTTCACGACATCTATCAGCAGCAACAGGAGTAAGTCAGTCGTCTATTCTTAGAATTCTAAAAAAAGAGAACCTCCATCCTTATCACTTCACTCCTGTTCAAAATTTACTTCCAACAGATCTTCCACGACAGTTACAGTTTTGCCAACGTATTCTGAATAAACATCAGCAAGTTTATTTTGGGTTTGGGTTACTTTTTCTAAGAAAGACATACATTTGACATACTTTGAGTCCATGATATTCATAGGATTATTCTGTAATACCAAAATTCAAAGGCGGCAAAATTATTTGCATTTATTTTAATGTCCATGCTTCGAAGCCATAAAGAAGAGTAGTGAATACGTATTACCGAAGCATTATTAGGCGTAGTCCTAACCTTATATCTCGACAACAAAGACACTCTTTAAGTTTAACGAATGGTGCACGTGCTATTTCAATACGTGTCTTAATGTTCTGGTTTAGACTATATTTGATGTTATCTATGTTCCTGAGTATTTGTAGATATCCACACCCTAACAATCAATTGGATGTATGTATCCTCTGATTTAGTCATGATCATTAATTTAGTTTTTTTCAAATTCATCTTTAGTCCGTATTCATAACAGCATTTATTAAGTTGTTCCATTACGTTTTGCAAATTGTAGCATTTGCATTTTCCTTGATATATATTTTAAAATCCCCTCTTATATGTTTTCAATTGAAATCCCCTCATACATGTATTAAAATGGCGAAGAATGTTTTCCATGTTTCTCTGTTCCTATCGTACGAGTTAAAACCCAAATAGTATTTCGTTCTTTTTACGTCGCCGAAGTTAATGTAAACCATTTTAAAGTTTGTATATCACGGACCCAAATTCTTTGATATTTTTGTTTAATCGAAACCGCTAAATATTCTGCGTTTCAAATCAACATTCATTGAGATAGCTGAGAAGTTTTTGCCGGAAAGATAATTGTTTATTCTTGGTAAGGCCGGCCGCTGTTAAAGGCGTGTTTAGTTTTATTGGAGTCCGAATTTATTTTCAAATTCGTATTCTTCTCGTTTTCCTTTTTTGTCATGGAAATATAGTATAAAGTGACAGTAGCAGTTAAATGTGTAGTATTGAGCAGTCATTAGTTACAGTTTAAGTGCAGGTTGAAAGATTTGGTCAAAGAACGATCGTTATGTAGTTTTGCGAAAAGCTGGCAAAGTTATCGACGAAAAAGTGATTTTTACTCGAAGTAATATATCAACTCTGAACGAGTAATCACTGTGTTTTTTTGTTGTGTTCCATATCTCATATGAGAGATTTGAAATGGCGTTTTACAACAGTTTATGAAGATAACCCCATGTTACCATTGTGCTGTATCTGTTCCAGTCTTTAAAGGAGACGAGTTTTCAAGGTTTGTATTCCAGCCAGTGTTAGCTTCCACCCTTATCTTCTTAGCCCTGGTCGTCATCCCAGATCTACCTCCAGAAATTTTAATAGATCCAGTTTCCGACCTCAGAAAATATGTCAAGTAAAGAAATTTAGTGCAACCAAGGTAACTTTTTGTTTTAAACTTAAAAAAAAAAAATAAATAATCAATAAAATAATAATGGCTATCATAATTTAAATAATCAAAATAAAGGTTTCAATAATTAATATTGTAAATCTTAGGGCGTGGCTATGCTATCATTTTAATTGTTCTCCGTTAAATTCAATGTTGACATATGACAGCTAGATTCATATTTTTGTGACATTAGCTTCTTTTGTGTGTAGAAAAGGTTGATTTTTATGAATAGTTTTATGTAAAAAGATAATTCTTTACTTGTAATAATTTTTTATTAGCTAGCCCAGTAACATTTCTAAGTTTTGTTGCAATTACCACTTGTAAACGAATACGACACATGGAAGTTTTTCTTTGTTATTTTTATATTTACTTTTGTGACTATTAATATAGTCTTTATGCATTATCTGTATTTGTAACTGTTTGTGTTGAGATGGTAATAAATGTTTAATTTATTTCTCTGAACCATTTTGTTTATTTTATAAAAGTCTCCTAACCCCTGTTTGTGTTCTTTATTTTAGAGCCTTTTTTCCTTTATCCAGCAAGATTAGGATTCTTCGAAGCGGCGTCCTTATTTTAAATTGCTAGAGGTCCTCCCTGTTGTCGCTTTTTGTCCGTTTGTTCTAAGAGACTTATTTAAGAACCCCCTTTGTTTCATTTTTTTGTAGTTGCCATATCCAACGTCATTGCAATTCAACTTATCCACGATACAGCTCTCCAAATAAACCCTGAGTGTCCTTCGCATAATATCGTTTATTTTGCTTGCCCTATCTCCACCCCAGTAACTTCTGTCTCCAATTTTCTACCCCCATAGTAATACCCTATGTGGTAGGCAAAATAATTTTGTTACAAAATCATTGTTGTTATCCGTAATTATTACTGTACCGTCTGCAAAACGCAAGTCATTTAAAACTCCTCCTTTGATGGATAAACCTTCTTTCTATTGTCTGAGAACGCTTCTTTAAATACCGTTTCACTGTAGACATTGAAGATTAGCGGTGACAGCACGCAACCCTGGTGGACTCCTCTCTGTATTTTGATATCTCGGGTGTTTTTGATTCAAATATAACCATTTCTAAAGCCAAACTGTGTATCACTAATTTCATATTTTAAGAGTTTTAACAATTCTGCTGTGTATCATTTTCAAAAATGTTTTAAGTGTGTGACTCATTAAAGCTATTGTTCTGTGATCTGATCAGGACATTGCACTTGACTTTTTGTGTGATGCCACAGAGGTTGATTGCAGCCATTGTCTGGGGAATTGTGGAAGTCTGATATATTAGATTAAAGAGTTCAACCATTACGTCAATAACATCTTCATCAATGAGTTTTACTGCCGTCCTAACATGAAAGGTCCTATCGGCAAAATTTAGGTTTTGAGAAAATCGAGTTTTTGTTTCTTTTCATTGTATAACGCTTGGTAATTTAAGAAACTTTTTATGTTTTATTTTATATATTATGACGGAGAATAGAATTTAGTTGCTAGTCATAATTTTGATTTATTCTTTCCAGGTTAGTCGATTTTTGATTATATTGTCACGTAGGACAATTTAACTTAGTGTATATGAAGTACGTTTTTTTTTATTTCTTACTGAAATTGTCCTAAATGAAACTGAAATTCCAATTAACTGAACACTTTTAATTTTATTATAATAAGTTTTACACTTAATACACAATTTACATCGTAATATATGTAACATAAATGATATGTATCGATAAAAATATTAAAATAATACTAATAATAATCATTTTCTTTCTTAAAAGCATGTTCGTTAACCGGCAAATCTTCTCAAAAATATTATCTCAATTAAATATTATATCTCAAATTATATCTCAATTAACTTCTCAAAATACGCGACATTGTTTTACCGCGACATGTATTACGAATCTGGGGACTCGTTAGCCTACCCTTAACGTATCTCATAAAAATATCTTTTAAATCAATAAAATTGTTTTCAAATTATGTTTTGTAATAATTTCTTCTTTTAAAATAAAGACAAAATATATCTTTTAAGTAAACGCGAGAAATCAGCTTTTTTAACTTATATTTGGAGGTACAGTCAGTGAAGTTAAAAAGTAGCATTTTTATTAAATTAACTTTGATGAATTGGCTTGTTTTACCGTTTCGAAAAAATCGTCAAAATCGTATACCTACTTTTTTTTTCTTTTGGGGGCAAGCTCAACTTGGTGATGAAATGAATCTGTTGCCATAAAAGTATGACCTGGCTCAAAAAATTTGATTATTATATTTTCTACAACAATGATTCTATCATTGTCTTTTTCATAGCCCAATGTCGCCAAAAGAAATATCTTTTCACGCTTTTCATTTTACAAATACACACCTCTTCGGCTTTCTTTGATGTTAGATAGTATTTGCAGGAATACACTCTTGGTAATGTTTGATTCTGAGATGTACTTCTTTTTTTCTCACTTTATTTTACGCAGGTCAAAACAAACTGTTTTTGGTGTTCTTTTCCAATAGCCAGTATTGTGTATTAATGTCTTTTTGCCTAGTATACGAAATTTTTTCATCGCAATTGAATTTGAATTTACGTGACTTTTTAACTTTATAAACTCTTATGTAACTCTCTCTTTTTTGTTTCTTTCTTTCGACAAATGGCTCTTCAATTTGTTTTCTTTTTCTTATTTTCTCAGTTTTTGTATACAGTTTACTCTTAGCTTTATCAACTGTTTTGTTTATATTAGTTACTATTTACATGGGAATAAGCCACAATTAAAGGTTAAAATACGTTTATTGACGTTTCAATTTCCACTTCGGAAATCGTTCTCAAAATACAAACATTAGTAAATTAAACAAATTTTGTTTTTTGTTACTTAGTGAAAAATTCTTCTAATAATTTAATTTTATCTGACTCATCTATATTGACAATTCAGACATACATTATACATTTTTAAAGTAGACGACTTTAAAATGATATTGCCAGTATTGTTGAGTTGCGTTCCTGGGACGACTTTACTTATAATTGTGAGCAGTAAAATGAATATCTCGAATGAAATCCTGAACGAAGTTAAATTCGTTTTCTTCTGGTTCTATATCGGATATTATTGTCGAATTCATTGGACGGCCCAGGTATATAATCTGGATCATTCTCTATTTTAGCTAAATACACCATAAGTTTACATCTATCGCTGTTCCGGCTAAGTGACGCTACATTGCTACTACCAATGAATATAGACGCATATGCGTCTATATTTTTTGCTACTAGTACAAACAATAACTACAATCAGTTATTGCTTATACATAGTTATGTTACAAAAATGCTTTTGTCATACTACGCAAAATTGTCCTAACTGATGCCGTTCACAATAAAATGCTAAATTAAATAGTCCTAACTGCATTTCTAAAGTTAAAACGGACAATTTTTCTTAGCATATGTGAGATAGGACAATTTATGTTAGTAAACATTACTCTTTAGTCAGTTAGGACAAACCATTTAGGTATATAATAAGGCACTTAAGACGCTTACAGGACAATTTCATTTTGTACACACATAGATAATATGTTTATGCATGCCATGAGCCAATAAAGTCATTTTACCAAATTTTGCAGATAGGACCTTTCATGTTAGGACGGCAGTTTAATAATTCTATTGGTACATCATCTGGTCCGGTAGCTTTGCCTCTTTTGTGTTTTTGATGGCATAAGTGACTTCTTCTTAGTGGTCCGGTATACTCTGTGGTTTCTAATTAAAGTTCTTCTCTTTCATCATTAAAAAGCTTTGGATGCAATTGGACGTAAAGTGACACAATCTTCCCTTTATAACAGTAATAATATTTCCTTTATCATTTTTATAGATATTCGTTCTTATGACTTTTCTAGATCCTGTCATTTCTTTGATTTTTTGTGTAAAAACTTAGAGTATGTGGATACACTCAATTATTCAAGGATGAAAAAGCAAAAGGTTGGCACTCTTGTGGTGTAATGTAAACGAAGAATTAATTTGTTCATCTAGTTTTGAATCGGGATCAGGCTCGGTATTCTTGTACAGATCCTTTATTTCGCCAGAACCATTATCTGCTTTGTTGGTAATGCCTGTCGATAAATCAGCTACTTTACTTAAACTAAATTCTTGAGACATATCTTCACCATATATATATATATATATATATATATATATATATATATATATATATATATAATATACACTAGGGTCCACAATTCTGAAAACTTTACAAAAAAATTTTAGTTTTGTTATCAGCATTCTTCTTTTTCGGACTTATGTTATTTATAAGTTTATCTATAATTTTATTTGATTGTTCTGTGCTTCTACTTAATATTTAACATCTCTTTTAAGAGAAAAACCCTCTAAAAATTTAATAATAAATAAAACAACAGCCGTTAACTATTAGTAGATATACTTAGTAGATATACTATAAAGTAGTGCAATGGTTATTATCAAGAAAATCAGTATTTGGTGGGATAACCTCTGTTTTTAGAACAGACTCGATTCTGCGAGGCATAGAGTTCACGAGATGATCCAAATCTTCTGGTGTAAACTCTAAACCAGTTTTGAATAATGGCTTATATCAGTTCTCTCTTGTTACTTGGGTTTCGGCGTGATACTAATACTTTTAGCCTTGACCATAAACTTTGTATTGGATTTAGATCGGGACTATTTCCAGGGCAAGGCTGGACAGTACCGTAATGATTTCTTTAACCATTCCATGGAAGTCTTAGCCGTATGACAAGGCACTCTATCCTGCTGAAAGATGCATTGTTGGGTATCCCCTTCAAACAAATCTCTGATAGTCGGCAGCAGTTTGGCTTGCAGTATCTCTTCTTGATATTTTTTTGCATTAATATTGCCCTCTATTACTGCTAAACGTCCAATTCCATTAGTGGTCATACAAGCCCCTACCATTATACTCACAGGACGCTTCATAGAGACCGTAGTACACTGGGGCAAAAGGTCTTCCCCCGGTCGACAACAAACTTCACTCCGTCACTCTGGTTTCATCACTCCAAATTACCTTACTCCACAGTTCTTCTGTCCACTCTCTGTGTACCAACGTTCAATCAAGTACCCAGTTTTTTGTTTAGGACCGGCTTCCTTCTAGAAGTTTGTGCTCGCAGTTCATTTTCACACAACTTTCTTCTGATAGTGCGATCCGATATTTGTAAGTCAGTTGATTTGACAATAGCATTGATTTCTTTTGCGAATCTGAGACGATCTTCCAAAGAAAGTCGGCATATTCTACGCTCATCGTATTGACTAACTTTCCGTTTTCTGTGTGTTCTTTTTGCTGATTTTGTCGTTCCAGTGATATGATAAGGTTTACAGACTTTCATTACACCTGATTTTGTGGCGATATCACCCATGTCTCTTAGTATATATTTAATGGGAATCTGAGACCTGCTCGCGCCATCCAGATGATATGGTAAGCTAGATACCAATAATATTAGATTAAATAGCTGTAGTTACATCGAAGCCAGATAAAATTATTCGAAAGTTGGCTTAAGATAAAACACAGGCAGAATAAAGTGTTTCTAGGTTGATCATCTAAGAAAGGAAGGAGAACATCCGAAATAACTGAGGACCCTTAGTATATTCACAGATAAAATAAAAAAGAAAAGTATAGAAAAGATATATAGAACTTAACAATTTTTTACGCTTATAATATAATAATACAAAACAAGAGACAAAGCAATTGGTCAGAATTATAGGTAATCTTAAGTAATGGAAAATCAAATTAGTCAATAAAATGCATTTACTTACAAGTTTTTAAAACTTTATTATAAAATCCCTATTAAAGATATTGAATATATTAATAAATGATAATTTAATGAACATAAAAACTTCAGTCTTTAAACAGATTTATATTAGTACTGATCTGGAAAACGATTAATCATTCATTGTAATCCATTCACTGTGAAGAGCCATAGATGCAGTATAACGAAGTGCTGGATCTGGTTCAATGAGACTTTATAAAAATCCAGCAAAAGGAATAGCATCTACTCTCTTCCATTTATATTTCTCTACTAAAACATCTATTTTTCATATTCTTAACAATTTCTTATCGATACCCAGCAAATTGACCTAAAAAAAATATTGCAAATATAATGCCAAAATTAGTTGTAATTAAATACAAAACTAACAAATTAAATAAAACTAAAAAAAATATATTTATATTTATTTTGTTTTTTCTTTTTCTTTTTCTCCTAAATCAACTATGTCGAACAATAATCAAAACAATAAACAGCAACATCATGCAAATAACCATAAAAATAAATACATTGAAAACAATCCTATGGAATCTATGTCATTTAATGCTAATGCTATGCCTAAAAACTGACCAAGATATTCCAGCTAAACTTATAGCCTCATCAGTAAATCCATCGGCAAGTCGAGAGAGACGTGCTACTGGACTATAAAAACCGTAGTTAGTGGTGTATCTCTGGTAACTCTATTAGGTGTTAAAAGGAGAACAGCTCAAGCAGGACAGGGCAACGAATGTTGTCAGATAACAGCTTAAGAGAAGTCTTGAATCTGACATTATCCTGCGATTATGAAGATTAAGTTGCATTATGATATCTTTATAAGAGTAAGTATGCAAAGGTCTGTTAAATTTGTATGCTATTAACCGTACAAATTTAGGCTGAACTTTTTCAATAGAATCAACATGGTTTTGGTACAACGGAGACCATACATTAGAGGCATACTGTAAAGTTGAGCTAACCAATGCATTGTACATTATCTTTGTTGAATTAATGGATAGACCTCTTGAACTACGCAAAACATAACCAAACACTTGAAGAGCATTACTAGTAATTTAATAATAATGTTTATTAAAAGATACCTGTGAATCAAAGAAAACTCCCGAGTCCTTCATTTACTCTCTTTAGTGATGTATTGCAAAGATGGTAATCAAAGACTATTGGAACTCTAGATCTAGAAAATGTAGTACTGTAGCATTTACCTACATTCAAACTCATTCCATTAACTGTTGACCAATTCTAAAGAGCGGCTATATTCTTATTCAAATTAATACAGTCAGTAAAAATATCACTTCAAATTATCTGCAAATAATAAAAACTTGGAAAAGTGAAAATCCAAACCAATGTCGTTTATAAACAGATTGAAAATCACGGGTCCAAGCTGAGATCCTTGAGGAATACCAGAATGAGCTGAAGTGGGATTAGATAAGTAGTACTTAATTTTAACTATCTGACTTCCGTTACTTAGGTATCTAGATAATCATAAAATAAGTCACATTGGAAAGTTCATTCTATCTAATTTCCTGATAATTCTTCTTAAGGTGCCCTCTCCATTACTGATGGTTAGCTATAACTACAGCAAATTGCTCTCTATTTTGAGCTGTTCTTAATATCGAATGTGTGTCCATGCCTGTCCCCTCTTACATTTTTCAGCCAGGAGCATTTTCTTCTTCCTGGACCTCTTCTTCCTTCCACTTTCCCTTCCATTATCAGTCGCAGGCAATTTTATTTTTCTTTTCTGTAAATATGTCCTAGATAACTCGTTTTTCTGGTTTTTACAATATTTAGGAGTTCTCTCTCAGTCCTCATTCTTCTGAGCACCTCGTTGTTGGTCACGTGCTCTGTCCAAGAGATCTTCAGCATCCTTCGAAAAACCCACATTTCAAAGGCTTCTACACGTCTCATACTTGTGATTCCGAGAGTCCATGTTTCCACTCTGTATAGCAATATGGAATAAATGAATATTTCTACAAATTGGTATCAGATATCCAACGATAAGGTAGAGTTTATTAGATATTTTTTCATTCTTTGAAAAGTGGACCTAGCATATTCTATACGAACACGTATTTCAACTTTGTAGTCAAGATTGTTTGTTATCCAGCAACCAAGATACTGGAATTTTTGTACGGGTTCTATCTGTTTATTGTAGATATGAATATTAATATCGGTATTTGATGCATTTGTAACGGCCATTACTTTTGTTTTATTTGTGTTTATATTCAGCCCCAAGCTATTTCCCTCTCTGGTTATGGCATTCAAAAGTTGTTGCAAACCCTCAGCACTGTCCGCGGCAATGACGGTGTCGTCTGCGTATCTTAAATTGTTTAAATATTCTCTGTTGATTTTTACTAATTCTTTAATATTTTAGAGGGCATTTTGAAAGATCTTTTCTGAATATATATTAAACAATAGTGGAGAAAGTACACAGTACTGGCGAACTCCTCTTTTTATTGACATTTCTGCTGTCATACAATTGTCTATTTTAATCTTCGCCATTTGATCCCAATATAGGTTTTTATCAACGAAGGGCCAACAATTCTGAAATCTGAAATCATAAATGCAATTAATCATCTTAAAACAAATAAAAGCCCAGGTCCAGACGGAATATACCCAGAAACATTAAAATTAATCAGCGAAGAAAATATCGAAATATTTGTCCTTTTATTCAATCGCATTTATGATACAGGTAAAATACCCCAAGATTGGCTGGAGTCAATATTCATCCCACTACCAAAAAAGCCATACCCACAACACTGCAATGAGTTCCGTTTGATAAGCCTTATGAGTCATGCAGTAAAAGTCCTACTAAAAATCGTACATAATCGTGTCTATAGAAAATGCGAAACAATCATCGGAGACGATCAGTTTGGTTTCAGAGCCGGCATGGGAACGAAAGAAGCCCTGTTCAGTTTACTAGTTCTCGCCAAAAATGCTACGACCAACAAAAAGATATATTTATATGCTTTATAGACTTCGAAAAAGCATTTGATAGAATAAGACACGACCTACTATTAGAACGTTTGCAAGAAGTCGGTTTAAATGGAAAAGACATCAAATTCTTAAAAAACTTGTACTGGAACCAAAACGCCAGAGTTAGGATCGAAGGTTCCACATCCGCAGAAGTAGAAATTAGGAGGGGAGTTAGACAGGGATGTGTTCTGTCGCCTCTGCTATTTATTCTTTACTCCGAGTTTCTATTTAAAGAAGCATTGGAGGATTCCAAGGATGGAGTCAATGTGAATGGCGTAAGTATCAACAGTATCAGATACGCCGATGATACAGTGTTAATTGCGGATTCCGACTTAGGTCTACAACGACTCATCGACAAGACCAACTCGACCTGTGAGCAATTTGGTATGAAAATAAACATTAAAAAAACCAAAGTGATGTCAATCCGAAAAAACCAAAACGTACCTCAACCCTGCACAATAAATGGGCACATTTTAGAACAGGTCAATAGATTTAAGTACCTTGGATGTTGGATCAATAGCAGCCTAAATCCTGATCTAGAAATAAGATCGAGAATAGAACAGGCCAGAAAATCTTTCGAAAAAATAAAAAAACTGCTTTGTGATTCTCGAATAAAACTCGAAATTCGACTACGTTTATCAAAATGCTACGTCTGGTCCACTCTTCTATATGCAGTTGAAACGTGGACCCTTAAAACATCAACCGTAAATAAATTGGAGGCCTTTGAAATGTGGATCTACCGGAGAATACTCAAAATTTCATGGACATCGCATACCTCAAACGAAGAAGTGCTGCATAGAATAGGCAAGAACAGAGAACTTTTTAACACAGTAAAAGTTAGAAAAACATCATACCTAGGCCACATACTGAGAAATAATAAGTACCAATACGCCCAACTTATAGTGAAAGGAAAAATCGAGGGAAAGAGAAGCCTAGAACGGAAAAGACTATCGTGGCTCAGAAACATCCGACAATGGACAGGGCTAAATTTTGAACAGCTAATAAGAACAGTTGAAGATAGAGAAGAGTTTAAAATTGTAGTAGCCAACCTCCATTGAGGAGAGGGCACTTTAAGAAGAAGAAGATAGGTTTTTAATAAGGCCCACCGTGTTATGGTCTATACCATGTTGTGTTAGGGTTTCTAAGAGTTCTGTGTGTTTTACTCGATCAAACGCTTTTTCGTAGTCGATAAAACAGAGAAACACGTCTTTTCGTTGATCTCGGCATTACAAAATCCAAATTGATTGTCGCTCAAATTTCTTTAGCATTCTCTGGATATACGTTGAAGTACAATTTTGAGTAAAATTTTTAGAACATGGCTCATCAGGCTAATTAATCTGAACTGTGAGCATCTATTTGCCTTATTTTTCTTGGGTATAGGTATAAATGTCTATCTAAGCCAGTTTTCTGGGAAGATTCCAGTGGTATATATTTTGTTAAATAGTAGTGTTAAGGAGTAAAGATTTTTTTCATTGATAAGTTTAACCATCTCAACTTATATCTCATCTGGACCTGAGGCTTTTCGTGGCTTTGCCGTATTGATTGTTTTTGTAACTTCCGATGTTAATATATCAAGTATCGTGTCTACTATGTATTATATTCATTTGTGGTTCTGTTCTCTCGTCATCCAACAGATCTTCGATGTATTTTTCCCATATTATTCCTACATTTTTAGGCTAGATACTATTTGGTTGTTATCATCTACTAGAGATGTTGTAGTGAATTTTTTCTTCATATTTGTAACTTCCTTAATCTTTTTGTATGCATGGAAGTAGTCATGTTTTTTTAGTAATTCCCTCAGTTCCTCACATCTGCTGTTCATCCATTTTTCTTTTGCTTTCCTGATTTTGTTTCGGATGGTTCTCTGGGTTTCTTTATATTTTACTTCATTGAGGTTTTTGTAAGATCTTCTTACGTCCATCGGTTCTAGGATTTCTTCTGTCATCCATGTATTCTTTGTTTTTCTTGTGTTGTAGTTGTTCTGTTTGTATAGTTGTAATTGTTGTTTTGAAGGTGTGCCAAATACTTTTTACCGATTCTTCTGCTACCGCGGGTGCTTCACTGAATTTTTCTCTGAGTGTATCATTGAGTATTTTCTCTATCTCTGCCTGTACTGCTGAAACTTTAAGTTTTTCGAGGCTAGATTTTATCCTTTTTCTGCGTTTGATTTTCTTCAGTTTAATTGAGATTTTATCGATAACAGGATTGTGGTCGGAACGGATGTCCGTTCCGACCACAATCTGCCCTGATTCCATTTCTATAACGCTTGTCAATTAATAAATAATCAATCTGGTTTCTTATTATGTGATTATTAATTATCTCCAGGTGCTTTCCATGTATATAATCTTCTTTTTGATAGTTTTAACCAGGTGTTTGCGATCATTAGATTTTCTTCTTGGCAAAATTGGACCAGTATTTCTCCTCTATTATTTCTTCCGCCCTTCACCTACTTTGGCATTAAAATCTCCCATAATAATGTTAACAGCATTTTTTTACGATCTTCATTAGCTGTTTGATTTCTTGGTAGAATTCTCGTATTTCTCTTTCTGGTTTTTCTCCTGTAGGAGCATATACTTGGATAAAGTTAATATTTCGATGAGTCGTATTAATGTGTAGCATAGCTACTCTATCAGATATAGGTGTAAAGTTCTTTACACATTTATTGCTTTTCTCGTCAACAATAAATGCCACTCTGTTATAATGATGACGATCGCCATTACCAGCATAGTATATTACATGGTTATCGATGTTTGTCTGTCCAGATCCAGGCCACCTAACTTCACTGACTCAGAGAATGTTGACTCCTATTCTTTTCATTTCTTTCACGATGTTATGAGATTTTCCTGGCATAAAGAGATATTTTGCATTCCAGGTTCCAATTATCAAAGTGTCATTTTTGTTTTCCACTTTCGGGTGGTTTCTAGCATTAAACGTGGAGATTCTTAGCACCCCTTGACCATTTAAGGTCTGCCACAGACTAGGGGCCTTTTGTTTTCTATAACTTGCCATATTCATTATATCTTAAGAATATTTAGTGTATTGGTTTCTCCTTGCCTTATAATAGCTGCATGATTTACTCTATCAAAGGCTTTATTGAAATCAGTACAAAGCATCCACTTGACTGTCACTCTATTGAATTAATTATATTATTCTGAAATAACAAGAGGTTAGTTACTGTGGACCCACCAGTGACAAACCATGCTGTTCATCAATGATAATATTCTTACAATGCCAAAAAAGAAATTTTATCACAAGTAGTTCAAAAAACTTTGGAATCACACTTAGCTTTCTGATAGGACGGTAGTTTTTAACGCTAGACTTGTCACCGGATTTATATAGTGAAAAACTGTTTTATCATGTGTTTGTAAAAATTTCAGTTACAAGTGACTGATTAGGCAACATGCAAATTTGTTTACTCAAAGTATAATCACACCTTACGGGTGGCCGCACACAGAAAGAGCAAAACTGTTTTAGTCAAAAACGTTTTTGACTAAACGAGTCTGATGCTGATGTTTCCATATAAATGAAATGAGCTAATGCACACTGATTAGTCGTGTGTCTAAAGCATGTTTAGGCTCATTTAGTTTCAGTCAGTCTGTTTAATGTTGATTACCGGATCGTCGTTTTGTGTTGAAACATTTTAATGTACGCAGGCGCAACGTGTTTTTGGAATTCCCTTCTTGAAACCGCTCGAGTAGTCAACAAGAAGCACATGTGGAAACAGCAATATTTTGCTTATTTATATTGTGTGTATCATGGAAGTGGACGCATAAAAATTAATTGTACTGATTAAGGCCAGATTCTTTTCTCATTTATAGGATGCACCCAAAATTGTCTTTTATTTTGCGTTTTTTCGTCCTGTAGGAGGAACCACTGCCAGAAAACTAGTGCAATTTCGTCGTTATCTGTCGACATCTTTAATAAAACTGATTGCAGTATGGTTTGTGCAAACATTTTGTTTCTCTTGAAAACAAAAAGTTTCTTGTGGAAACAAAAACGTTTTCGTTTCAAACAAAAACGTTTTTGACTAAAACAGTTTTACTCTTTCTGTGTGCGACCACCCTAGAAAATGAGAAAGGATCTTATCAAGGCTGTAGCTTAAGTTATCGTTTAAACTTTTGAATACCTCAGAATACCTCTGCAAGAGTTATATAAGGTATAAAAAAAAACACAGAAGTTAAAACACTTCACACTTGTATTGTGGTATAAAAAACATAGTTAAAACTTTATAAAAAGTGTCGTCAAAATTTAAGTACTAGCATAACGTTTTCGATCTGAACAGATCATCTTCAGTGCTTTGTGTAATTGTAGCTAACAATAAAGTTATATGTGAGACCTCCTATATGAGTTTACATCATTCCAAATGTTACATTTTGATTATGTTGTGACTCTAGGTCGATGACAATGGATAAATTTTAATTACTTTAGGGACTACATGTCTCCCTGCTCGATTTTTAACAAGTGGTACTTGTCAGTTAAAACGACACAGACCAACTGGCTGAGGTAGAACTGACAAGTACCACTTGTTAAAAATCGAGTAGGGAGACATGTAGTCCCTAAAGTAATTAAAATTTATCCATTGTCATCGACCTAGAGTCACAACATAATCAACATGTAACATTTGGAATTATGTAAACCCATATAGGAGGTCTCACATATAACTTTATTGTTAGCTACAATTACACAAGGCACTGAGTATTCAGATCGAAAACGTTATGCTAGATAAGGTATAGGCAAAAATGTTAACAGCAGCTGAATGATCAGAATCAAAAAAGATTAGCAACATTTAGGTCGTCATTAGTATAACAAGAAGAAAAATGAGATGCAAAAAGATTGGAATGGCTAGAATATATCAGGAAAATTCAGATAAAAAAAGTAAGTAAATATTACATATCAATGAAATGAAAAATAATTATTGTAACAAGAATACGAATAGAGTACGAGAGAAACATAGACAGAAGAGGCCTCTAGGGAGAAGTGAGGTATATGCATTTGGGGATCCAACCAGATTAATAACATAAAAAATATTTGGTGTTAATGGTTCAAGCTATTTAAAAACACAAAATACATATTAAAAGCACTTTTGTAAAAAAGCCAAGAAAACATTTTGAAACTTTTAATGATAAAATAAAATTACATAGATTATTTATTCAAATTCTTCCATAATTAAATTATAGTAGTTCACATTTCTTTCTGCACAACGGGAATATTTTACCTTCTTCCCTCTAGACGCTCCCAGATATACTAAACCTGATGTAAGTTCTGAGAATATAAAAGGTGACACATGGTTTAGACAGATTAGATAGTTCACAGTGAATAATATCATCCACGAACAAAAAATTAGATATTTCATAGAAAAGGCATTTTCAGTCGCCACAAAAAGATTTTAGGTCATATGGACCGCATCAGTGATATAGAAACACGAATCTTTAGATGATATGAGTTTTTCGCCCTCTATATGGAACAAAAGTCTTAACTTAATCATAACGGTCTCAATATTTAGGTACACGACTAGAAGATTTCTAAATGTTGTGTTATCGATGTATGCTTTGAATATCATAGACTGATTACATAAATATAATCCAAGAATACTTTCCCACGAGCGCAGCCGACGATGAAGGCGTAGAAACATGCTATGCTCATTTAGAGCAGATTGTGAACACCCTATCATTTCTTTTTCTTTGACAAATTCTAACAGCCTTTCATTTCTTTCATTACACTCGTAAGTCGCAAGACCATATTCTCCAATTAAATCTTTGCACTTTTTGGCTACTTTGAAACTAAGTTCAAAAATGGCTGAATGACAGTATATACATTAGGAAACCCATTATAGAAAGAAAACTAGAAACACAAGAAGAGCTATTTAAGAAAGTTTTGAAATGCTAAAGGTATAAAGCAAGAAGATAGTTTTAATCCACTAATATTTATTTTAATAACGAAAAGAATACAGAAAAATACGTAAAGACGAACATAAAATTAAAAAAAAAAAAGGTCTGTTTTAGAGGTAACTATCTAAAATCTTCTACCCTATCCATAGGCTATAACAGACTGGAACCAATGCAAGACAGCTAATGAATAATACAAAGAAAACAGACAACAAAATAATAAAAATCAAATAGACAAATTGGAGATGTAGAAATATAAGATTAGATATATATCAGAAGAAGAAGACTTTTACAGCAGATGTAGAAAATTAAAGTTAAAACAACTGAGCAGACGTTTTATACTGCTATACTAGCAGTATAAATAAAAATTCTATAACTACTAATGGCATTAAGGAAGAAACAAACGATATACTGGTTGCCGACTTCTTTAAAAGTCGAGATTAAAACATTTCGGTTTTAAGAACTATTAATTTTATATTTTTATTTATCTTTAAATACGTAGCAAAATATAAAAACAAAATTAATTTGTTTATTAATATAAATATTTTATTATTTTGTATATTTGAATACCTAACAATTCTGGCGCCATCTATCTTTCTTGAAAAACAGCTATGCAAAAAACTTTAAAAATACAAGTAAACATTGCATAAACAATAGAGCATCAATAGCATTCGGAATTCACTTCGGGCACCGAGTGATCTAGCGACGTTAGGTCATACAGATTTCTTTTCTCTATTCATATCGGCATGTTGGTCAGATTAATAATAATTATAACGTCCATGATTTAGGTATTTTATTTTAAATTTGAAAATTAACCGGGTTCTTTTAAACCGTAAAATTGTGGTACCCGTACCAGTACTGTAAGAGTGTTTCTTAATTATGCTAAATAAGGCAATACAATAAGTAAATTTAGTCGGTATACATGTTGCTATAAGTAACAGTTTTTATATAAGTATAATAAATGTGAAATAACTTCAGTAAACGGTAAGTGATTGAAATATTTGATTTTGGCAAACATTTTAACATTAATTATATTTCTAGTAATTACTTTCATATTAATACTATCTATTGTTGAAAACGTTGATAAATTTATTGAAATATATTGTGTATTTTTAACAAATTTCATCGCTAATATTAGTTTTTTATAACATAGTAGGTAGCTATTCTTTTTTATGACAGGTCGTCCTTTACAGGCCATTTTCATAATTATGGATTTGGTAACTTATTTTATGATATTATTTCAGTATTTTGAATTTTGTTTAAGATATTGACTTAAACATCTTTGTAAAGATCTCTTATAGTTTCTTTGTATAGAAAGAGTATACCTATACCATTCCTATACACTTGAGTATCATTTACTAGGCTGTGGTTTCTAATATTCCTAGAATTTATTCAAAATGTTACTTCTTGTATGCAGAATTAGCGGTGTATTCTGTAATATTTACGTTAAATATAAGAGACCTTTAAATTTTTTTTACTTTATATAGTTTCTAGTATTCTATGCAATATTGGGTTCAAATTCTGCATTGTTTTCTATGCTATCTTGTTTTTTAATAAGTAATGATCCATCCAACAAATACTTTTTCTGGAAACTCTTACATCTTCTAAAGCCACATTTTGGTTTATTCTTTGAACAATTTTTAATTTTTAATTCTTGTATATATGCCAACTTTTTTAAATCTTAAGTAATGCAAAACATCTGTATGTATTAACAAATCTTTTCTTTATTACAGCACTGTGTTGTTAATGTCGGGCGTTATTATCGGTAAAGGTAAGAGTATGTTTGTGGTGGAGATCTGAGGTACATAAAAGTTTAAATAATATAAAATGAAATAAAATATTATTGATACAATAATTTAACATCAAATATTGAAATGATAAATTGCGTTAGGCTTTCACGGCCATCGTCTAACTTATTAAACTGTTTATTCGGGCTGTTGGGCCGTTGTCTTCTGTTGAGATTTGTTCTCGACGTTTCGCCAACACTAGGGGTTGGCATCTTCTGGAGATGTTGATGCTTCGCTTGTAAGCAGAAACTGACAAATCTTTCTGCTTACAAGCGAAGCATCAACATCTCCAGAAGATGCCAACCCCTAGTGTTGGCGAAACGTCGAGAACAAATCTCAACAGAAGACAACGGCCCAACAGCCCGAATAAACAGTTTAATAAGTTAAATATTGAAATATTTATTAAAGATAGGGACTCCACAGCGTATGAGTTAGAGTGCGATTTTGATAACTGTGAGATGGGATCATTGACAGTTTCTGGGTCAATAAGGGTGACTCATCTGTGAGTCTTTCGAGACTTCCAGGTAAGTTGTTCGAGGCTGATCCAGGTAATTCCAAAAAGTTGCCTGAAAGTGGAATTTTGATATGAAGAAGGAAGTGGAAATGAAGAAGTGGAAAAAAAAACATCAACGAAGAGGAGGCGAAAACTGTAATTGCTAACATACAAGAAATTTACATAATAAAACAGCAGCACTAGTATTGATTAGGAATCATCAAAATTCTCTCTTCAGACGACTTAATGGCTAGCTAATAGAAACTGTTTTGTGATGGCGTGTATACATGTAAGAATGAGTTGGTCGCCGCCGGGTTCAGAAGATGTCCAGAGTGATTCACGCGAACTAAGGTTGAAAGGATGCAGAGAAGCGTCAGTTTAGGAGTAATGGATGCTGATACAAAGTAGCAGAATTGGAGATATAAGTCTACACAAATATTGTTTTAAAGGTAAGTTTTAACAGTATTTTTTAATGTCGTTAAAGTAGATGTTTTCATTATCTCATTTAAAAATATTTAAATGTAGTTTTTAATATGTTCAATTTCATTTGTTTAATGTTGCTTACTGCTTGAAGTTGGAGGCAGGGGCACTCTAGGTGCCCCTGGGCCTGAGATATGCCCCTCGAAAGAGTCAAAAATAGTCCTTTTTGCTCTATATTTGAAGAGCAATATCTCTGAAAGAGCAATATCTCTGAATCCAGTGGACCGATTTTAACTAACAGTATCTCATTTTTATTGTTATAATGTTACCTTTTTTTATGATACAATTTACAAAACTGCAATATAGTTTTATTTTATAGGTCAAGAATAACGAAAAGAAAACTTACAAAACTATTCAATTTTCACTTGATTGTTAAAAGTTTCACCAAATGGGAAAAACATTGTAGAAACAGGTAAATTTATTGGTAATAAACAGGTAAAGGATGTTTAAAAAACTTTCAAACGAGTAATGGTAAATTACATTCCATTTAGTAGATTCGAAGAACTACCATTTTCGAAAAACTGACTATTTTTAAACAGCTGCATCTTTGAATCTACTAAATGGATTCTAATTTACTAATGCTCGTTTAAAAGACATATAACAATACTTTAATTCACTTGTTTTTACAATTTTTTTCCCAGTTTGGTTAAATTTTCACAATTAATTGAAAAGTATAAAATTTTATAAGTTGTTTTTTCGTTCTACTTGACAAAAAATGAGATATTGTGAGGTAAAATTGGCCTACTGGGCTCAGAGATACAGCTCTTCAAATATAGGGTACCTATAAAGGGCAAATTTTAACTTTTAGGGGGCATATTTTAGGTCCAGGGCACCTATAGCTAAAAAATACTTATAGGCTACTTTTTAAGATACAATATATATATATATATATATATATATATATATATATATATATATATATATATATATATATATATATATATATATACAAAGCTTCCATTACTGCCTTAAGATATATAGAATCGAAAGCCTTCTCAAAATCTATGTAGGTTAATGCTAGCGGTATTTCTTATTCTTGAGCTCTACTCATTAGTTCTCGAAGTGTATGCATTTTATCTATGGTACTGAATCCACTTCTGAAGCCAGCTTGTTCTCTAGGCTGTGCAGCATCTAATGCGTTTGATCTGTTGTTGATGATCTTTGTGAATATCTTGTATACGATTGGTAGTAGACTTATAGGTCTATAGTTTTTGCTATCTTTTTTGCTAACTTTTTTATGAATGAGAATTGTGTTTGATGTATTCCAGTGGTGTGGTATGTATCTCGATCTTAGGCAGTTCGTAAATATGCCTGCTAAGATTTTCCAGGTTTTATTGCCAGCGTATTTAAGCAGTTCCACTTTTATATCATCAATTCCAGCTGCTTTACTGCTTTTCATTTTTGCAATTGTCGATTCCACTTCTTCCGCAAGGACTTCTGGTACATCTTCTTGGATACTGATTACTTCTTCAAATGTGTCAGGGACTTTGTATAGTTCGCTGTAGAATTTGGTTACGAGCTGTATTATTTTATTTTTGTCTGTAATTCTGGTGTTTTCATTTGTTAGAGTACCGATTTGCTTCTTCCCAAAGATTAATGCTTTTCTTTTTTCTTATAGTTTTTTTTTGTTTTTCGATTGCATTTTCTACTATTCTTTCATTGTATTTTCTTATGTCTTCCTTAATACTTTTCCTTATTGTCTTACAAAGTTCTCTGTATTGTATTCTCTGTATGTTGCTGCTTACTTTCATTTCCCTTCTTTGTTTTAGCATTATTTTAGTTTGATCAGACAGTTAACTATGTTGATTTTTTTCTTGCGGGCCTCCGATTTCTTAGGAACTATCAAGGATGATTTCCATTAATTGAGAGCTGTCGATTTGGTCATGTATTCTTTCATCAATTGTCCTTTTTTAGTGATCTTAGTTTTCTTTTAGATTTTTAATATTTATAACGAAAACGTTTTGTCTATTTAACATAGCCCGACTGGGTTTTTATATACCTTTTTATAAAGGATTTTATTAAAAATTTATAACGGTTACTCTTAGTTTTGTGATTAATTTTATTCTTTAAAGTTTCCGATCCAGAACAATTTTTGCTCTGAGTAGTCTATGGTCTCGCTGCCTGTTTGAAATTTATTTATTACACTGACATCTTTTATTGTAGCAATCTTGTTGGATAGAATGAAGTGAATTTCATTCTTAGTGATTCCATTTGGTGTTACCCAAGTCCATTTTCTTTTCGATTATATATATATATATATATATATATATATATATATATGTATATTATATATTGCAGATCTAAGAAAATCAACATCCAAGAAAATAACTTAGGAAAAACTCCCGGAAATAATATGTATATATATATATATAATATATATATATATATATATATATATATATAATATAAATATATATATATTAAATAAGGGAGGCTACACCGTAATTGGAAACGGTTGATAAAGCTGCACATGATGATGATGATGATGATATATATATATATATATATATATATATATATATATATATATATATATATATATATATATATATATATATATATATATATACACTCAGGTGCAAAAAAATCGATCCATTCTTTATTTCTTATTTATTTGAAGTTGTATAATTTTAGAGACATTAAATTACGTATGTAAATTTAGGTGTACCCTCGTATACGAGAAATAAAATAATATTTTTAATATTGCTTTTTATATTTCTTAAAACAAATTGGTATTTCAGGTTTTGGCAAAAAGGGTCTGAAGCAAGTAGATATTTATTGAATGTTGTTTTTAATTCAACAACCATACTAGTGTAGTGATTTTATTTTCAAAACGTGTTATATTTTTATTTAATTATCCTTCCTAAATGTCTCTAACTCCGACAGATGCTGCAAGGGCGGTGACTTTAGTTCAAGATGGTCGTAGCCAATATTATGCAGCTGAAATGTTGGGTGTTAGTCGATCTTCGGTTCAAAGAGCAGTTCGGCATTTTAGCGACACCGGTAACTTCACAAGAAGACCAGGATCAGATCGTAGAAGGGTAACATCCTAAAGAGATGATCGATTTCTGGTCTCATCATGTTTGAGAAATCGGCATCTAACTTCAGTTGAACTTGCAAATCGTCTGAGCGAAGTGAGAAATGTGGATGTAAGCAGATGGACAGTTCGTCGACGACTTGTAGAAGGTAATTTATTATCCAGAAGGCCAGCCCAATCTCCAATACTATCCATAGAACATCGCAGAGCTCGCCTTGCTTTGGCAAGAGAACATGAAAACTGGAGTGATGCAGATTGGAGCAATTTATTGTTCTCAGATGAGTCCAGATTTTTGTCTAAGGTCACCAGACGGCCGAGAAAGGGTTTGGAGAAGACATGGAGAGCGATATTTTTAATGTAATATTGCGGAAAGAATAAGTTATCGGGGGGGCTCCGTTATGGTTTGGGCTGGTATCAGTTCAGAAGCCCATACTGATTTAGTTATTGTAGATAGAGGTTCTATGACTGCTGCAAGATACATAACAAGTATTTTAGATCAGCATGTGGTACCTTTTGCTCCTTTCATTGGACCTAATTTTATTTTTATGGACGACAACGCGTGTCCTCACCATGTTAGAATCGTCAACCAATATAAAGAGGAGGTATGAATTGTCCGTATGAACTGGCCAGTTTGCAGTCCCGCTCTCAATTCCATAGAACATCTATGGAATATGATGGGAAGACGTCTTCGAGCACGAGTACCCCGTCCAAACAACTTGGCTGAACTTACAGCGGCTCTTCAAGAAATTTCGGACCAATTGGATTAATTTGATATCCAGAGGTTAATTACTTCAATGCCTAGACGTGTACAGGCTGTTATGAGGGCCCGAGGGGGAAACACTAGATATTGATTTATTATCAATGTTTTTCTTAATTTCAGAAAGTTTTGAATATTCTTGTATTTTTGAGTTTTGGCGTATGTCTCTATAAATAAATGATTTTATTGGATAATCTGTAAAAATTATTTTAATCTAACATATACTTTTACATATATACCTGATTTAAAACTAATACCTTCAAACGTTTTCTTTTTTCAGCAAATAATACCCATGGATCGATTTTTTTGCACCTGAGTGTATATATAATCGAAAAGAAAATGGACTTGGGTAACACCAAATGGAATCACTAAGAATGAAATTCACTTCATTCTATCCAACAAGATTGCTACAATAAAAGATGTCAGTGTAATAAATAAATTTCAAACAGGCAGCGAGACCATAGACTACTCAGAGCAAAACTGTTTTGGATGAGTTGGAGTAAATAAAAGGGCTATTGGTGAACTTTTTTTTTTAATCTCGAGCTTTCAACTGTGTTTACAATTATTATCAAGAGCTAAAAAAGACAAAATATCTTACAAGGTTGAACTAAAAAGAAAAACTAATTTTTTGTTAACTTACCAAATAAAAATTAGTTTAGTAAGTAAAAATTACTGCTAATACATTTTCAAAATAATTAATATAAAAATGTTTTAATCCAATAAATGTTTCTCTGAAAATTTTTATAATTTTGAAAACATTTTTTTAATACAAAAATAATTGAATTTATAAATAAGTTAAAATAGCAACCAATTATAAATAAGCCTCAATGTCATAAATGCCAACATAACATTTTTATTTTTGACAATTATATTGCCAAAAGTAAAATTTCGGTTAAACATTCTTATTTGTTTAGTAACAAAAAAGAAGAAGATTTATTCATCGTTGACAGATGTCTGAAAAAATGTAACAGATATATGGAGAATTAAATATGACATTTTAAAAGTTTTATATATAAATCATAAAGAAAGAATATAATTATAAATTTTGCTTAGATTTTGAATCTTTTGATCTTTTGATCTTTTGTTTAAATTATTATCACTTTTGCTAATACAAACCATTTCCAAAAAAGTCCTTTTAAATTTATTACTTTCACTACATAAAATTTTAATGTTATCAAAATCCATAATATTATGGTCTTTATCGATTACATGCTCTGCCAAAACACAAGATGGTTTTTTAATTCTGCAATCACTTTTGTGAGAAATAATGCGATTTGAAAGATTTCTTCCGGTCTCACCAACATATTCAGCCTCACACTGAGTACAACTAATGCTGTATACTAAATTCGTTTTTTCAAATTTGTCTATAGGATATTTAGTTTTAGAATATAAAGATGAAATAGTTTTGATGTTCTTTGTTGCTATTTTTATATTGTCAATAACCTTTAGTGTTTGTATTAATTTAGGTGTTAATGATGGTATAAAAGTTAGTGAATGATATTAGATGTTCTGATTGTTAGATACAATGATTTGAGATTGAGCAAAAAATGGTGTTAAGTTATTTATATTACCAATATTAGAAAAAAGCATCCTATGTAGCATACCTGGGGGATAAGAATTTTCAATTAGAATATTTTTTAATAATTGAAGATCTTCTTGTAGATAATCTGGATGAGAAAGTTTTAAAACACGTTCTTTTAATCCTGTTATAAGGTTTATTTTCATCTTATTTGGATGGTGAGAGTAACAGCTTATAAATCTATTACTACATATGGGTTTTCTGAACTATCTGGTTTTCAACATATTGTCTGTATTTCTTACAATTTTCATGTCAAGGAATGGTAGAGAATTATCTACCTCTTCTTCAACTGTAAATTGTATATGTTGATTATGACTGTTAAAAATGTTGACTGTTTCATTATGTTTCAAAATTATGTTTTAGTTAGTTTTGATGTTAGTTTTTATGTTTGATGTGTTTTTTTCAGACATCTGTCAACGATGAATAAATCGTCTTCTTTTTTGTTACTAAACAAAAAAGAATGTTTAAACGAAATTTTACTTTTGGCAATATAACTGTCAAAAATAAAAATTTTATGTTGGCATTTATGACATTGAGGCTTATTTGTAATTGGTTGCTATTTTAACTTATTTATAAATTCAATTATTTTTGTATTAAAAAAATGTTTTCAAATTTATAAAAATTTTCAGAGAAACATTTATTGGATTAAAACATTTTTATATTAATTATTTTGAAAATGTATTAGCAGTAATTTTTACTTACTAAACTAATTTTTATTTGGTAAGTTAACAAAAAATTGGTTTTTCTTTCTAGTTCAACCTTGTAAGATATTTTGTCTTTTTTAGCTCTTGATAATAATTGTAAACACAGTTGAAAGCTCGAGATTAAAAAAATAGTTAACCAATAGCCCATCCAAAACAGTTATATATTTGTTCCAAATGAGTCACAAGTACTTCTTTTTTCTTATTCTTATATATATATATATATATATATATATATATATATATATATATATATATATATATATATATATATATATATATATATATATATATATTTATATATATATATATATGCATAGAGATGATTTTTTTACCCTCAGTATCTGTTTGTGCTTCTGGATTTTTCGTTTATCTTACTTAACATAACCATCTTCATTTTTTATCACAATCCTAATGAACGTAGTTATATAAGTATCTAAATTTTGAGCAGAATTCATAAAAAATTGGGAAGATCAGATATTGCGAACCATTGAATCAAAATGAAAATACAGTTTTATTATATCGTCTATCGTCTAACTCTTACCATTTGAAAAGTACTGACGTGCCTGTGAACCATTTTCAGTAATATATTGCGGTATACTACCTAACGTCTCCCAAATTAGACACAAATGATCCAGATTTGCAGAAGGTTCGCGGCCATTATTTATTCCACTGACATCTTTTATTGTTGGATAGAATGAAGTGGATACCAATCTTGTTGGATAGAATGAAGTGAATTTCATTCTTAGTGATTCCATTTGGTGTTACCCAAGTCCATTTTCTTTTCGATTATATATATATATATATATATATATATATATATATATATATATATATATATATATATATATATTAAATGGCCAAATATATGGCCTAGGAGGACAAATTCGTTAAACTTCCCGTGCTCGAATCGGTATCAATAAAGTGTTATGATCATTTCGGCCTAGCCCAGCCTCATCAGACACTTTGGGCTGATACAAATTCAAACTCGGAAAGTCCAACGAATGTCTCCCAAAACTTCACTACAACAGTAGTTAGCTACAAAGGCGCCACCTGCTTTGGCGGCCGTGAACGAAAACGATATGATAATATCGTTTTCTGTATCCTCTGCGCTATGCGAAATGTGTAAAGATATAATCTTTTAGCGAAAGCCGCTATCGCTTTATTAAATTAAATGGCCAAATATATGGCCTAGGAGGACAAATTCGTTAAACTTCCCGTGCTCGAAGCGGTATCAATAAAGTGTTATGATCATTTTGGCCTAGCCCAGCCTCATCAGACACTTTGGGCTGATACAAATTCAAACTCGGAAAGTCCAACGAATGTCTTCCAAAACTTCACTACAACAGTAGTTAGCTACAAAGGCGCCACCTGCTTTGGCGGCCGTTAACGAAAACGAATATATATATATATATATATATATATATATATATATATATATATATATATATTATATATTGCAGATCTAGGAAAATCAACATCCAAGGAAAAACTCCCGGAAATAATATATATATATATATATATATATATATATATATATATATATATATATATATATATATATATATCGGTACCTCGGAGGTAAAGGACACTATGTCCATTTTCTTACTTTTTCAGGAGAGCAGTTTTAAAATTTTTTAAATTTGTAATCAGTAAATACTCAAATGTTTCTTATATTTAACCAAGATTAATATATTATTATTGTGGTGTGTATAATCGTCTTTCATTTCATGAAGTGTTATATACCTGAGGCTTACCGTTCATTATTTAAAATTTTTTTAAAAATGTGTAGTTGGACATAGTGTTGTTTACCTCTAACAACTTTTTTAAATAATGTGGCATTGCATGTTAAGGTCTTTACGAAATAAACAATACAAACACATTAAACAGCCTATACTATTATTTTATTAAAGGTAAATATTATAATGTTATAATAATTAAGTAAAATTATAGACGACAAGTTTCAAAATTGTTAAAGATGCTCCATATCATCTTCATCTTCTTGTGGGTAATCGTTTGTGGCTACATCGCTATGTGTTAAATTTTAACAAAACGCATGACAAACTGACGGAACAAAAGGCAGTAGTGCAATTAAGTCATTGTACTTTTGTTTTGTGATTGGTAATGGGATTACTGAGATTTGATTTAATTTAGCTGGAAACGTTACTTGCTGTCTTCGATACCTGATGAATTCCACTTTATATATATTTTGATTATTGAAATCGGTCTTATAAAAGAACTTTCCAATGTGTTCTTGTTGGACTTGTAGGAAAACACATGTTGACAGTAGAACAGGGATTTTATTAAAAATTTTTTTCTACTTACAAAAAGGGGATTAGATGACAATTTCTTATCGAACAGCGTTTTGAAGTTTTTGAAATCGGCAAGTTCCATATTGTGCACTGTGTATTTAACTGATGTTTTCCTAACTAGTTGTTGCCAGTCCCATGGTGTTAAAATAGCTACATTGGAGAGTTTCTTTCTTTTTCTTTCGATTAAAGCATGAACAGTGTCTGCTTCCATATGTGTGTGCCCTTTCAGTAAACACTTTTGAGTGATCGTCTTTATTTGCAGTATCCAAAAATAGCACATTATAATACTTTTATTTTTATTTTGTCCATAGCAGTTATCGGTTCAAAGAGTGATGTCCACTACTTGACTACCTGGAATTGTATTGTCAGCCCATTTCAAAATTGACGAGGCAATTTCATTTGCACCTCGGGCCCCTTTCGATTCGTCCCACATTATACATTGTACAGAAGAATTACTGGTATCATGTAATGTAAAATTCATTGTCCAAAGCTTCCTTTTATAGAAGCTAATACAATTGTTTGCTAGTGGTAAAGGCAAACATTTTTGCAAATCACCAGATGGTACTTTGTATTTTGGTGACTCTTTAGCTATTATAAAGTCCAATTGTTTTAAGTTATACCGAGTTTTAGATTCAATTAGGTGAGCATCATGATCAGCCTGTACACTGGTTAGTTCATCTGCGGTAACATTATTTTTTAATTGAGCGGTGAATGTACTGCATGTATCGCAAATGTCTCTTTCGGGCGGTTTAAACGACAACTTGAAGTCTTTATTAAAAATATCTGAGTAAAACCACTTTTTTGCTCTGAGCTTTGAATTTACATGTCTTTCATTGCATTCATCAATGTACAATTGATACATCTTTTCTATTGTAAGTTCTGTGCCCAGATAATCTCTCTTACTCCTTTCTCTGGAATAATGACTCTTGTATTTTGGGAGTGATTTAATATGTTGATGTATACTATTTATGGTTTCGGTAGGAGTTTTATTGGTTGGCGTGTGTCTACCTCTTTGATCAGTTTTTATTAAACCTCCTGGCTAAATTTTTTTCAACATATTTACTACTACTAAATTAGATATACAAAGTGTGTTTAAAACATAATCTTGCACACCTTCAATAGCTGATTGTTCACTGTAAAATGGTAGTGTCGTGTATTATTTTTAGATTTGGTAGAATTTGGATCATTTTTTCTTGATCGAAGAGTAGGTTGGATGTCGATACATGAGAAGATAAATTGCTTTTTAAGATCTGAAACGTTTGTCTTAGTCCAGTATGAGTTGAAAATTTTTTGTCTTTCGTATTCTGGCAATCTTTCAGAGCATTTCATGCGACACATGCAAGGAGGCTTTAACATTTTTGCAGGCGTGTCTTTGCCTCTTTTACTGAGATACTCTTTCCCACCAGCTATTTTTCGTTTGCGAAAATTACAGGCCCAATTTTGTTCATTTACTACACGTTTTTTACCTTTTTGTTTGCACTTAGTTATATTTTGTACCTTTCTTTTAACACTTTTACCTTCTTCTAAAATAACTTCATTATGTTCAATAAAATTGCTTGCATTACTGCTTATGGATAAATCGTCCTGAAGAAGATTTTTTTTTATTGCCCCACTAATCGTAGGAGTAATAATAGTAATGGGAGTAGTAATACAAAATGAATAACTTTTACAGTGAACAAGTGTAGAATTTAAATATATGTATTATAATTCGAAACTGCTGAACTAATAGTATTTCGTTTGTCATATCTCCATTATTAAAAAAAATTTCAAACATTTGAGACATTAACTCAACCGTCTCTCTGGTTATTAAATTTATTAGATACCGTTTTTTGTTGTTAATAATAAAAATAATATTTATCTAAACACATTTTTAAACGTTATTTTTTTTATTTAGATTTAGTGCAATTCCGTTATCTGTGATGGCAACAATGAATTGTTTCACGAACCATTGTCTCCAGTCTGAACCAGAGATATGTAAGAGAGGCTCTCTTATATATCTCTGGTCTGAACACCGGTTTACATTGGGAAAAAAAAGTGTACCATTTTTATATGACGGGAAGTGTACAAGGGTACATAACACTATGTCCTTATGGTAAATGACGGTGCACACATATAGTAGAGGTAAACAACACAAAGTCCACATAGTGTTGTTTACTTCTGACTGGAAGTGGACTTGGTGTTTATTAAAAAGTCGGTAACTTGCCGTAGCAAGTTAAACAGCAAGTGGGGGAATATATTAACAATCAAGTTAAGCAACTAAAAGAAGAAAATAACATCCAACGAGAAATCAATCAATTCGAAGAAATAATTAAGAAAACTAAACAAGATCTGCTAAAACCAAATAAAGAAACAAAGAAGAAATCTTGGATGACTCCAGAAATCCTTCACCCAATGGAACGCAGAAGGTTAATTAAAGGAAATAAAGATGAATACAAAAAAATGCAGGCTTACATCAGAAGAAAAATAAGAGAAGCTAAAGAAAAAGAAGCTTTAGAGAAATGTAAAGAAATAGAAAGACTACAAGCCAAGCATGACAATTTTAATGTACACAAAAAGGTAAAAGAAATAACGGGTACTTTTAAAAAGAGAACACAAATGAAACTCATAGACACCAATGGAAAATTAATCATTGACACCCAAGAGATGAAGGACAAATGGAGTATATATTTGGAGACACTTTTTCAAGATCAAAGAACGGATTATAGGCATCCATTTTCAGAGAGGATGACGGGCCCGGACATACTTAAATCCGAGGTAGAAGAAGCAATAAAACGGATGAAAAGCAGAAAAGCTGTAGGGCCTGATTATATCGAAGCTGAATTTTTAAAACTCTTGGAGGATGAAGGAATAAATTGGATCACGGCTGTCTTCAATAAAATATACAATACAGGAATCATCCCTGATAAATGGCTAGAATCAGAATTCATAGCGATACCTAAAAAACAGGGGGCTAAAAAGTGCGAAGAATATCGAACAATCAGCCTAATGAGCCACATGTTGAAACTGTTTCTTGGAGTCATCCATGGAAGAATTTATAAGAAGTGCGAGGAACAAATATCAGACAGACAGTTCGGCTTCATTAACGCAGTGGGTACCAGAGAGGCACTTTTCGGAGTACAGGTACTGATTCAAAGATGCAGGGACGTTAACTGCGACGTATACGCGTGCTTGATCGACTATGAAAAGTCATTTGACAGAGTTCAACATCAAAAGATGATAAACATTTTAAAAGAAGCAGACCTGGATGACAAAGACCTCAGAATAATTTCAGAACTATAGTGGAATCAGACCGCATACATGAAAATTAACGCAGAAGAAACAGATCACATAAAAATACTACGCGGAGTTAGACAGGGATGTATTCTATCGCCGTTGATATTTAATATGTACTCAGAAAAAATTTTTAACGAGGCTCTTTACGGAATAGACAAAGGCATCCTTCTAAATGGTGAAAGAGTAAACAATGTTAGATATGCCGACGACACCATGGTGATAGCAGATAGTTTAGAGGGACTTCAGAGGCTAATGGACAGAATAAACGAGTACAGTCAACAGTACGGACTAAACATTAATACCCACAAAACCAAACAAATGATTGTCAGCAAGGAGAATATAAATGGGGCTCATCTATATATTAATGGGACGCAGATAGAGCGAGTAAAACAGTATTGCTACCTGGGAACTATTATAAACGAACAGTGGAGCAATGTACAGGAAATAAAGTGCCGCATAGGAAAGGCAAGAACGGTCTTTAACAAAATGAGCGCCATCTTCAAAAGTCACAACATATCCCTGGATACAAAAATGAGACATTTGAGATGCTATGTTTTCTCTGTGTTGTTGTACGGGGCGGAGGCATGGACGCTTACAGACACCACTATTAAAAAACTTGAAGAATTTGAGATGTGGCTTTATAGAAGAATGCTGAGAATATCATGGACAGCAAGGATCACGAACAAGGAAGTTCTAGAAAAAATGAAGAAGGAACCAGAGATTGTGTTTACGATCAAACGCATAAAATTGCAATATCTGGGACACGTTATGAGAAATCAGCACCGTTACTCCCTGCTGCAGTCTATATTGCAAGGTAAAGTCAAAGGTAAGCGAGGACCCGGTAGAAGGAGAATATCATGGCTGCGGAATTTAAGAACATGGTTTAAGAAAACCTCAACGGAGCTGTTTCGAGCCGCAGCGAGCAAGGTCATGATTGCCAATATGATTTCCAACATCCGAAACGGATCGGAACCAGAAGAAGAAGAACTTGCCGTAAAATTGTCTCTGGACATAGTATGGGTTACCTATGTGTAGAGCCAGAAAAGTTATATTCAAAAGTGCAATAATCTAAATTTCGATAAAAGTGGACATAGTGTCCTTTACCTCCGGGGTACACATATATATGTGTGTCGAATATTCTGAGGAACCAAAAAATTTAATTATATACAGGGTGTTGTATATGAAATAGGAAAGTTGGTATTGGCCACCGTTACATGGCACACGCTGCAAGAAAATTTTTTATTCCAATAATGCGCAAATAAAAATAACACTTTAAAAATTTAAAAATAAAAATCGAGCTTGTCCGAGCATTTTTTTAAACATGCCCATTTATTTATTATCAAATTTAATCCATTTGGCTGTTCCACTCTGTATTTTCCTACTACACTTCGGCGACACCTATTATTCCTAAACAATTTACCTATACCTTTTCGAATTATAATACCTACGGTGAATAATTAGTATCATCCTC
Source organism: Diabrotica undecimpunctata (assembly GCF_040954645.1). Classification (NCBI taxonomy): domain Eukaryota; kingdom Metazoa; phylum Arthropoda; class Insecta; order Coleoptera; family Chrysomelidae; genus Diabrotica; species Diabrotica undecimpunctata. The sequence goes on along the minus strand of NC_092803.1, from coordinate 65,010,297 downwards.
AAAATATGTGTCCTCGTATGTAATAAAAAAGGCAAAAAAATACATCTAAAAAGTTAAATTAATTAACTTGTGTGTTGATTATATGATTTCATTTTATGCCTTATTTATTAACAGAATGAGATATCACAATGAGGATAAAAATGGGTCAATAAAGTGTTTTTCTTTTATATAAGAAAGCATTATTTTTAAGCACCGTGCCAGAGCTTTTCAAAGAGCTAGAGAAGACTTCTTTCCTTTTGGCTAATAAGGAAACGACTACTAAGATTCACCTTAATTGCACTTTCTTTCGGTATATTTTAAGAGACAATTTTAAATTTTATATCTTCTTGCCTTAGAGACATAACCTTATTTCGTGGAAAAGCTCTATCTCTATAATTAGCCTCAGGGAGATAATGTCTAAAAAATGGAAGCTCATTATTTATTTTAAATATTTTATAAAAGTTTCTTATTGTGTGGTTTAATGTTCTAAAATATTGTCTCTATTTCGACGTATTGTTTCCATTTCGAGCTCCAATGTATTCATTTTTGTACAAATATTTTAAAATGTTTTATAGGGGATAATTTTACATTTTTTACAATAAAAGATTATTTTTTTAACATAATATTCTTTAAAAGAAAATAAAATTTAAGTAAAACTCATTTTATTTTTTTTAACATTTGGACAGAAAAGTGACCAACTTAGAGAAATAAATGCAGATATATACGTACATACCCACATACTAAATTTTTTGGGAAACATATTAAATAGCGGTGAATTATCAATTAATAGTAGGGAAGGGTGGCCCAAACTCATCTTTGCGGGCAAACGATCCTTCAGACTATTGTTAGGACTGATAATCCCATGTGTATTTGTAGTGGCGTACCCATCAGTTCAATATAAGCCTTTAGTGTTGAAACATCGTACTTCCCAAATTTTACGTATGAATTGGTTAATTGTAATATATGTAGTTGCTGAAAGTCCAATATTTTGCCGATAATTTGAGATGTTTACAAAATACCAAACCTTGACAGCTACGTAATATCGTAATAAACATGGCTGCTAGAAAGTTGTGCTCGTTCGGGCAAAATGATCCCCCATGATGTCGGGTTAAATGAGCCCTCAATAATTTTGCCCTTTCTACTAAAAAAATTATAATAAAAAATATATTCCACTTGATTTTTTTAGGACAACAAAATGGTTCAAAAATATAAACGGAATACCGACAGACAAAAATGGGACAAAGATAAAATGCGGCAAGCTATAGAACGTGTGCATAATCTCCTTACATAAAACAACAAGCTAGCCATGGACCATTTAAAGAAAATTGGAAGCAAAACTAGCATAATAACCGAGGAATAAGAACGTAAAGGGAACCGAGGAATAATGTAAAGCCGAATGTATGTCATTACTACCAAAGGCGTAAGGTCTATGGCGTAATAACTCGCAGTTAGAAGTTCCATTTTGCATAGAATTTCGGACCCAACAAAACTTGCTTGTTCGATCGAATATATACGATCTATTCTAGATTACGGTGCTACTCTTTATGGTTCCGCCTCTAAGAACCTTTTAAGAAAAATCGACACGTTTCAAAATTCTATTATGAGGGTATGTTTGGGTGCTATGAGATCAACCCCTATACAACCCTTATATGTTGAAGCCGCTGAGCTACCCCTGGAAAATAGAAGAAATTTTTTAAGTGAAAAAAGCCTCCTTAAAATTCTATTAACTAATTCCCAGTTATTTTCAAGCGTCCGTCAACTTAACGAGTCAGATCTTACAAACAAATATTGGGAGAAAAAACCTTCCCCGCCTTTATGCATGGCATTACAGAATAATCCTATTTTTTTCAAGAAATTGGACACGGTTGACAGAAGCTTAGACTACTATTCTTTATTCCACAGAACTCAGGTTATAATACCCACTTATAGTGAGAACACCATTATGAGTAGCAATCTTCTAATATCTCTATTGCAGGATTATAGGGAAGCCACAGTAATATACACGGACGCATCAAAAACAACAGAAGGGACTGGATGCGCATACTTTTTACCAGCTACAAACGTAGAATTCAAGTATAAACTACCATATGAATTTTCAATCTTTTCAGCGAAATCAATAGCTATACTTGAAGCTCTAAAATATGTTAAAAACACCTGTAATAGACATATCTTAATTCTGTCAGATTGCCTTTCAGATTTGCAGAGCATAAAAAACATTGAATTACCCTCAACATTTAGCAACCCCTACATATTTGAAATAAAAGACCGATTGTATCATTTATCATCGACTGGAGTCAACATAAAATTTATTTGGGTCAAAGCACATATTGGTCTCAAACACAATGAATATGTAGATCACTTGGCTAAAATGAGTGTAACAACTGGCTCTACGCTGAAATATATGCTTAACACACCAGATGTTACTACGATTTTCAAAAAAAATCAGCAACTTAGATGGAAAGAGCAATGGAAACATTACTGTTCTACAAACCATAAAAGGTATACCTCTTTACAACCAACTCTACCTCAAACAACCTGGTTTCAGAATTTCAAAGCTCCTCGTAAATATATTACTACTATAAATCGAATACGCTTTGGACATGCATGCTACCCATGCCATTTATTTAAAATTAAAGTCATCGATGATGATAGTTGCAAACATTGCGGCAAGCTAGGTGACCTCGATCACATCTTCTTTGAATGTCCTAAATTTATTCAGCATTCAAACTCCCTGTATACAAAATTAACTAAATGCAATACATACGCTCCATATAATATACAGTCTTTGTTAGCCATAGGTTCTGTAACAATATATAATTTAATTATAGAATTTTTGTCAGACACATGCATAGCTTTATAAATCTGGTACTCGTTCATGAAAATTTTCATGAGCGTGTATAGGATTAGACTTGTACCCTTTGTTTATCCTATATGTAACAATACCTTATCCGTGGTCCAGTATTGTTTGTCTGTTAAAATAAATGTCTTGACGGACCCCTAGACGAGAAGCGAGTGTCCTTGTATTTCCCTTCGACGTGTTCTTCTATTAATTATTCGTCTATTTCGTTTTAGGGATATCGCTGTGCATTTGTCTGAGAGAAATAATCTGTACTTATCTGTGTATACTTTTTTAAGGAATATATTATAACCTTTCGAGACTGGCTGAATGACAAAAGTCAATGACAAAAAAAAAAAAAAAAAAAAAAAAAAACTTGCTTGTAGAGGCTGGTTAAAGAGTTTTAGCACGAGTCACCCTCTACTTTCACTGAGATCTCTTTAAGCAACATCGATCGCCCGCAGTCATGCTTTTACCAGAACTGTTGTAAAAAATATTCACGTTGCTTAAGACTATATTTGATAAAACGCCATTTCCCCTATTTCGATTATCAATGCGCCAAGCTTTTGACATCATCTTCTGTTATCAGTCTCTCGAGCCCCCAGGGTCATTTATACCATCGATTTGGCTTAAGTGGAGGTTGGCAGGTGGGCCAGCGTGATGTTAGGCGCAGGGATTGGCGTGGAGGTTATCGCGAACATTGGTGACAGTAGCATTTTGATTGGCGGGTGAAGCCGACGACGGTATTTTCTTTATGAGAGGTCTCCAAGTCGAAGGTAACTGTATGCCGTTATCTCTTTTATTGAGAAAATTTTGCCTTTTCTCAATTTTTATAGCTTCTCGGATAAATCTTGGTTTATATTACCGGATGGGGGCTATGGTTCTAGAGTTTTCAAAATTAATTTTGTGACATTGTTCTGAAGCTAGTTTCTGGCGGCATTTTAAAGTAATTACTATTTAAACGGAAATAAGCCACAATTAAAGGTTAAAGTACGTTTATTGACGTTTTAATTTCCACTTCGGAAATCGTTCTCAAAATAAAAACATTGTTGTTTTGTCAAAAAAACATAATTTGTTTAATTTACTAATGTTTGTATTTTGAGAACGATTTTCGAAGTGGAAATTGAAACGTCAATAAATGTACTTTAAGCTTTAATTGTTGCTTATTCCCATTTAAATAGTAATTAATTTTGTGACCTGTATGAAGATGGTGTTAACCTAAAGCTGAAATTAAGTCAGAATTACGAACAGAAATGGAATGTTTATAAATCCTATTTTGGATTCTACGATTTCTTTGGCCTATATAGGATCGGGGGCAGTCTGCACAAGAAATTTCATAAACTCCATGTTGTTCATTTGAAATGTTGTGTTTGATTAATCGGACAAAAGATAAAAGTTTTTGTTGGGGCGTAGATATTGTCTTTATTCCTATTGGTTTTAGAATTTTCTCGATTTTGTCAGTGACACCTTTGATGTAACGAAGAAAATGTGATTTTCGCCTTAACCGTTTTGGATGAGGCTTGTTTTAAACTAGAGAGCTCAACGGATCTACTTGCACTATCGCAAAGGCGTATTGATCTGGAGATACGCGTATTAATATCTAAATTAATTTGTGAAAAGTGATGATGGGGGGGGGGAGAAGGGGAAAGAAGGAGGTGGCATGCAAGTAACGATTAATTGGGTGGGTTTTCGATAAACAAAGTGATGAAAACATTGGGATTGGTTTTTCTTTACGATAACTTCGAGAACGGTAGGGATGAATCATTTTCCACCTCCACCATAAATTGGATACTAGGATGTATACTATTCAGATGGGTTTGAAAAGACACCAAAGCATCCCTGCCATGGTACCAAATGACTAATTGAATAATGGTTAACATATCGTAGCAAACATGTGAGTTTCGAAGTCTCGAAGTCTTACATAAAGATATTGGCAATTACTGGCGATAGTGAGGAGCTCATTGGGGCACCATTCATTTGTCTGTAGAATTGATTTTGGAAGGCTGCAGTCAATAATAGGGCAGGATAACTAAAACTCTTTGTTCTTTGCTTCTTCAGGATATGCTAAAATATGGTTATAACTATTTTATCAGTAAATGCAATAAAACTAAAATTAAAAACATTGTATAAAACAAGCCCAAAAACTTACAACATAAGGATAATCCATTAAATTTTGAAATTCACAAAACATTAAACTTAACTTATTTAAAGTATATATGTAATTACAATATTTTAATTTTGCAGGAATTATGTAGGATTGATAATAATTATTATTTTGATGTTTGATTTATGTTAGAAAGACACACATTTTTCTTTATTATATGTTTCGTTGTAGATAACTAGTTTTCGGTTGATATGGCTGCGTACTCTACATGATAGTATGATGAAATATTTGTCATCTGATTATTTAAACAACAAAGTAAAGTGGCGCCAAATATGAATATTTAATTTTTTTTGAATTTAGTCAGGAAATTTAATATTAGGGAATTAAAGTATTAATTTTCGTAAGACAGAATGTAATTATAGATATTGCTCATTTATATTATTATAACATTATAATCAAAAATGAATTTTAAAGTGATTAAGAACATTATTTTGTTAATTTTGCAATTTATTTAGATTTTATCCCAGTGTCTGTTAATACTGTCATTAATAATATGTAGTGGTAAATTGGTAAACAAAGATATAACGTCAAAGCTTAGTATGATATAATTATTTGTTAGTTGATAGTTATTGACTATTGATTATTATTATTATTGACTATTGATTATATGACCTTGTAAGAATATCATTATTGTGTTAATATACAATGTTTGTTTTATACAATGTTTTTAAATTTTAATTTTATTGTATTTACTGATAAAATAATTATAACCATATTTAAGCATATCCTGAAGAAGCAAATAAATTTTGCGAAAGCTGCATAAAAGAACAAAGAGTTTTACTTATCCTGTCCTATTATAGACTGCAACCTCAAAATAAAACTTTAGTTTAAATAACATGTCAGTCAATAATACCAAATTACTACTTTATACAGGGTGAGTCACCACTAACGGGACGGAAGATTACAGTGAAATGGTAAAAGATTTTGAAAAAAATTTAAATGTATAGTATGTAGGTTGATAAAGGCTACATTTTAAAATTATTCTAAAATATACAGGGTGTCAAAATAAAGCGCGTGGTTTCAAAGTTATTTGAACATTTTTTCTTATGGAACACCCTGTATTTTATTGGATTTTCTAATTGTCTGCAAAAAATAAGGTATAGTTTCATAAGACTTCCCTATACCTATGTACAAAGTGTTGTGAGTTATGTCGAATTTTCTTAAAATGTAAAACTTTAAACGAGGACTCATTCTTAATTTATTTAAGCAATTCTAATAAAATTACTCATACATCAAAATAGCTGGATATTAATTGAATGTATTTCATGATTAATTATTAAACATTTATTTACAGGGCGTTCAAAATTTGTAGTTTCATTATTGGATTATTCAATGTGTATTATAAGGCTTATTTTAAATGGAACACCCTGTATATTATTGAATTATCAAATTAGAAAAAAAATTCTCTTTCGAATGATATACAGATATCCTATAACTAGGACTGATAGTTTTGCCGCAATTTAAAATTTTGTTAAATGGAAATCGATTTTAAATATTTATAATTGTTACTTTCGATTTTTAAACCCATCATATTGACATATTGTTATAAACGAAACCAGTGTTACGCAATAAACTAAAATTTTTATGTCTTTTGATTTTGTATTCGTTGGAAATAGGATAAGTAGTATTAAAATATGATGAAAAGAAAATAAAACAAATTTGTTGAAAATCTGATGTTTTTTAGATTTTCTTCGATTCATCAAGTGAAAAGCAACTGGGCAAAGGTTACAGTTTTTAAAAATGACGTAGATATTAACGTTATGTTTAATTTTTTGTATTATTTTAAGTATTAAAATAGGTTTAATATTTAAATAAAAATAAAACTGTAAAATTTATGTATTTCGTTGAATTCATAATAATAATAAGATGTACCTATAACTTCTTACGTGCTTACGAGCACACACTCTCTTTTTGAAAACAATTAAATACATAACGAAACAGAAAGAATTTTAATAAAACAAATAATACAAAATAATACAAAATGAATAATGAACATAAATAATACAAAATACTCCAAAACTTAGTATAACTAAAAAATGTTCAGGTATGTAGCAGATGTTCAAATTGCTTGCCATCTTGTGCAATACAACAAGCGATTCTATCTTCGAATGATTTACTTACATTATTTCACATAGCAGAAGTTATTGAAGCAAACGCGTTTATAATTATTAATTTCATGTCATCTCTAGTAGTAGGAGGTGTAGCATATACAATATTTTTAATATAACCCCACTTTAAAACATCCATCTTGGTTAGTCCTGGTGACCTAGGGGGCCAATTATATGAACCACCTCTACCTATCCATCTGTTTGTAAATTTTCTGTTAAGGTAGTTCCTAACATTACGTGAGAAATGAGCAGGACCTCCGTCCAACTGGAGCCACATTTTTGATCGTAGACTAAGTGGAAAGTTCTCAAGTAGTGTCTAAAATTTTTTTTTTTTTTAATTTAGGAAATTTGTCCCATTGAGATGTCCGCCAAAAAAATACGGGCCGATAACGTACTCGCCCATAATGCCGCCCCAAACATTAACACTCCATTGGTGTTGGCGATCAACGATACGAAATAAATGTTTATTTTCTGTGTCCTAATAATGAAAATTATGTCTATTTACTAGACCATTATTATGAAAAGTCGATTCGTCTGTAAATATTACATTTCTAAAAAAATCAGGACCTTCTAAAACTTTATCTAAAGTCCATAAACAAAAATTTAAACGGTTACCATAATCTTGTTCTGTCAAATGCTGGTGAAGTTGAATGTGATACGGATGAAAGTGGTACTCCTAGTGGTAACCCGAAATTTTTCTTGTACTAATATTTGGGTTCTCCGTAACAGCAAGCAGGACATTAAGTTCGTTAACGTTGTCACCAGTAACTGGTTTATTTTTGTTTACCTTTTCGTATGCAACATTATCAGTAGCACGGAATCTATTAAGCAATCTCTCAAAAACTTCCTTGTGTGGGTGTCTTCTATCAGGATACTTTTGAGCATAAACTTTAGAAGCTTGGAGACAATTTTCCAAATATTCTCCAATGCAAGGTACCGTGTCAACTCTTTCATGGATAGCGTAATTCTTAATTTTTAGGAATATTGAAAGTTAAATATTACACACGAATGTTTATATTTTGACAATTACCAGACCGTAATGTCAGAAAATGACAATGTCATACAATGATATTAACTAACTATATCTTTTGGTTTTGGTTTGGTTAAATAAAAAGTTGGAAATACCTTTGGCAAAGAAAACCTGCGTTAAGAAAAGTTCTTAGCGCAATCATTACGATTATTAATTAATATCCATGGTGTTCCATTTTAAATAAGTCTCATATTAGATATTAAATATTCCAAAATTGAAACTAAGTTTTTAACACCCTGTAAATAAATGTTTAATAATCAATAATGGAATAAATTTAACCATTACCCAACTATTTTGCTGTAAGAGAAAATTTTTTATAATTACTTAAATAAGTCGAGAATGAGTCTTCTTTAAAAAATTTTTTTTTGCTTATAATTTAGTAAATTGTGGTTTATTTTGTATTATTTGTTTTATTAAAATTCTTTCTGATTCGTTGTGCATCAGCAACTAAAAGTATAAAGTATACATATTTGTTTCCAACTACATTGGTTTCATTTATAACAAATATGTCAAAATGATGGGTTTAAAAATCGACAGTAACAACTATAAATATTTTGAAATCAAAAAGAAAATTTTAAATTACGCAAAATCTATCACTCCTAGTTAAATTATAGGACATCCATATATCATTTCAAAGTGAAATTTTTTTTTAATATAGTAATTTATTAATATACAGGGTGTTTCATTTAAAATAAGCCTTATATTACAATTCAATAATGAAACTACAAATTTTGAACACCCTGTAAATAAATGTTTAATAATTAATCATGAAATACATTTAACCAATATCCAACTATTGAGAGGTATAACCAATTTTATTAGAATTTCTTAAATAAGTTAGGAATGAGTCTTCGTTTAAAGCTTTACATTTTAAGAATATTCCACATAACTCAGAATACTCTGTACATAGGTACAAAAAAGTCTTATAAAACTATACCTAATTTTTTGCTGACAATTAGAAAATGTAATAAAATATAGGGTGTACCATAAAAAAATATAACTTTGATACGCCGCACTTTATTGGGACGCCCTGTATATTTCAAAATAATTTTAAAATGTAGCCCCTATCAACCTTCAAACTATAAATTTAAAATTTTTTCAAAATCTTTTACCGTTTCGCTGTAATCTTCCGTCCCGTTAGTGGTGACTCACCCTGTATATATATATATATATATATATATAAAATTTTCAAAATTTTCATTATTATCTTGTATTCTGCTTAATTATTTCATTCTGATTATCATTATATTCTAAAAATAATTAAACGTAATGGGAGGGTACATTTATTGTGTTTCAGTTGTTTATTGCGTGTTTTATATTGTTTTAGCTTTTAGTTTTTAATACGAATAAAAATAACTTACTGGGGCCTGATGATGGGACAAATATTGTAAGCCAAATTTACTAACTAAAAGCTACTTAAAATTGTGAGTATTGACTAATACTAGTATTATGGTCTCACATTGGTAACCTTTTCAACATTTTCATCATTTTATTTACAAATGCCGAAGTTGAATAAGAATTGAGGCGATCTACGTGAGAAGGGCACATACGACAAAAGTGGGTTTTGAGAAAAACCACTTTGAAATTTTAACTTGTTGCTATAGATACTAATTTATGGTTTTAAAATTTAGAATGCTCACTATACATTAAAAATATTTATCTAGAAAGCAATTTGCTAAGTATGACATCGATAAAAATAAAGCTTATGTTTAAAAATAAGGAAATACAAGAAGTTGTTATGTGCACTTTTTAGATAGAACAGGAGATTTTTGATTGAAATTAATTTTGCATGTTAAGAAAAAGAAGTATTATAGAAATTAATACTTTTTTAATACATTAAATAATACATTTTTAATACATTATTAAACACTATCCATTTAACATTTCATATTTAATGAGTTTTATATCATCTTTACTTAGGAATCTGAAAAGGCTTGTAACATCTTCAACTTTCTTCTGGTTCACCTGTGGTCTGAGACATTTAGTTGTAGTGACAGTCTGAAATTGTTGTACTCCTTGTTTCCAAAATCTGAACAGTTCAAAGTTTTGTGGATATCTTCGGAAACATAAAATGCTACCGCTACGATCATACTTTATAATAACGTATTTCATAATTTTAAAGAGAATTTATTTCTAGACACAGGTTTAGACAAGAAAAAGGGTTTAAGGAAAGAGTCCCAGTCTTGAAAAAGGTCACTGTTCATTTTTACTTCAAATGGCTAAGGATTTTTCCTGCGTGTTAGCATAGCAGTAAGGTATGGCTTAGGACTTCCTATTACTTCAGTTTTTTTAATAGCCTTGTTGATTACACCAAAATTTCTGTCACATTGGGAAAAGCAGTGGCCTCTGGAAACAGTTGTATGGTAGTTACTTGGAGTACTCTTGCAAATCACGATGAAAATCTTGTAATAGTTAAATAACTGCTCTGTCCTCATGCGGCATCAGATAACAACACAATAGTTTTATTGGTAGAAAATTTACTTATCTGTATTTTAATATAATCAAATAAAAAATATGTCAAAGAGTTAGGATTGTTCTTTCCATCACACTCAGTAAATGTATAGCAATAACTAGAGTCGTCGTTAAACACATGAATGGTACAGCACACGGTACAACCAAAACATTCTTTTGTAAAATTGGGTATTGACATTTAGCTTTGGTATTGGGAAATTTTGAGAATAGTCAAACTCCAAAATTAGATATGAGGAATTTTCTTCTTTGAATTAAGCACTATACATATCACGCATCTGTTTTAGGTTTGCGAACAGAATAGGAAAACTTAGTTTTAAAGTACTGATAATATGTTTAATAAGACATCTTGAGAGTTTCCTTTTTTCTTTCTTTAAAAAAGGTCTGGAACAACCCATACAATGATTTTAGTTTAATACAGTGTTGTCAAAATATTTCAAATTACTTTTGTTTCTACAGTAATGACTTTCATCATAGGTATACTAGCCAAGTGCTCCCCATTAACACAACAACGTCATCTCTGAAATGGTTGTGGACCTATTAGAAGGTTTTTTTCTTTTTTTTTTTTTTTTCAAATGAATCACCCAACAAGATCTTTTTTTGAATAATACGTACAAGTCCAGAATAAACTTGCGAAATATTAAAAAGTGTTTCCTCTCATAGATCATACTCCTGGTATAATCTTTTGTTTTTTTTTTTGTTAATATATTTCCTTCTAGTTTCTGGATCTTTAGCTACGTTTACTCAGCTGTATATCTGGTATCTTGGACTTTTGTTCTGGCAGTTTGTAGAAGTAATCAAAAAGTTCCACTTGAAAATCAAGAGGCAGATTTTTGTGGCATTTGTTTTGGCAGCAGTCAGTAACTCAATTGAATGACTTGGAACTAACCTTCTTTTCTGACAGAGATTTATTATTTTTCTGTTTATGGACCACTTTCCTTTCCTCTTCCCATCAGAACTATTAACTTCTCGAACATCTTCTTGAACATCTCTATAATCACTATATTCTCCATTACGTCTCATGGTTCTTATCAGAATAAAACTTGATATAATAATAATATAATAGAATAAATCTTATCAGAATAACAACACTGATACTTTAGCCTCACTATAATATATTACTTATATATTATGACAAAATATGACAAGAGATCGAGACAAATGAGAAGGGATAAATAGCTCTGCAAGTATAGAAAACACCTGCAAAAATAGTTTATAAACAATCACATGTATGAAAAATCATCCTACACACTAATATCCAAACAGTTCCACCAACCTCATTTTAAGGATAAATACATGAAAGCTATCCCATTGTAAAGGGGAAAATATGACGGACCTAAATAGTCATTCTACGTAAAAAGGGCACATAAGCCTATGTGCCTTCTCACGTCGACCGCCTCAATTAAAGATAGAAAATATAGTCAGATACACAAAACTTCTTCGCTTATAATAGATATGACATATAAACATACGCCCATACTCAGATATGCTAAGAAGGATAACTAACTGGACACCACTATGGCTGAGGTATAAAGGAAGGCCTAGAAGAAAATGGTTGGATGATGTAGAAGATGATATAAGACTAATGAATGTTAAGGGCTGGAAAGTTCCGTGCAAGGACAAGAACAAATGGAAAAGAATTACAGTAAAGACACACAGCAAGCTATAAATGTTATAGAGCAATCATCCACCTCACCCAAGAATAGGATTTTGAACGTCATAGCATTAGCTATAACCCTTAGGGATTATAAAGCTTAATTAAATAATGAATATGTAATCCAAACTTTATTTTACACATTTTCAAGTGGTTTACATTCAATTGCTAACCTGATCAGACCGAAAAGGTTCAGACATTTTAGTCCGTTCGGATAATTTAAATTTTTTATAAAAATAAGTTTTAAATATACACCAGTTTACACTAAAAGTTCTTTAATTCACTGTAAGTTACGTTAATAAATGTGTAAAAATTTACACTTATCTGGTTTCTGCATAATACCAATGATATACAGATTTTACACATAATTTAGCCCCAATTTATTAAATCACTTGCTATTTAAAACATAATAAAGTTTACAATTATAAAATATTGACTTCCGTTTGTAATTTCTTTGTAACTTTTTTATTTTTAGCATGCTTCAGTTTTTAACATTTAATATTTAAAAGATAAACACACAAAGACGATAGAACATTAGGACTGCCAATATTTTTTTGTACAAAATAAACGTAATTAGCTTTCATTCTACGCCTTACTCCCTAAACGTATTAAATATGAACTGAAAACAAATAATTACAGAGAGCAAACGTTCTTAATATTACCTGAAATATAATGAAATACAAACAGAATGATAAGGACGATCCGAGTAAAGAAATATCAATACTATGCAGAATCAGACTGAATTAATTTCAAGGTAAAAGTTTGGTGAAAAAGGCTCTAAATGTCTTTCAACTAGATTTTAAACAAAATATAGAAAACTTAACGACTTATTTTACTTTATAATTTCTGTTTATTATACTTGTGAGAAACAAAAGCAAATATACATTGTCTTATAGCCCAGTGGTAGACAGTTTTAAAACTTTTAGAATTTGAAAGCCAAAATAATGATTTGTCTTCCACAAATGTGCAAAATTATAGACAGATCATAATAATGGACAAAATAACTAATAAAGGGTGTTTTTTTAGAGGTATAGAACTTTGAAATCAAATAAAACAAACATAATATTTTTCAGTTGACATGAAAGTGCCTTTATTGGAAAGATAATCTTTTGGCAGTTACGACTACAACGGCTGGCTCTAAACTAGTCAAATCTAGAGGTCCAATTTTCGATGACTTTTTCTAACATTTATGGCCTATATCGGCAATATCAATAATTTCAGGCTTATCGGCGTAGACTAGCAGCTTCACATATCGCCACAGTAAATAGTCTAGCGGTGTTAAATCGCACGATCTTGGAGGCCACTTCACGGGTCCAAAACGTGAAACTATGCGGTTACCAAACGTTTCCTTTAATAAATTACTTGTGGCACGAGCTGTATGTAATATTGCGTCGTCTTGTTGAAACCATAGCTCTTGCCCATCAGAATTGTTCAATTAAGGAATGAAAAAGTCAGTAATCATGGCTCTATAGCGGTCATCATTGACTGCAATGTTCTGGCCAAAATCGTTTTTGAACAAGTACGGACCTATAATTCTACCAGACCATAAAGCACATCAGTCAGTTTTTCTAGGTGTAATGGTTTCTCAACATACACTTAACCCTCATCCGGAAAAGGTGTGTCCATCGGACACACTTGTAGATATGTTACTGTATATTTCAAAAATCACAGTATATTATTACTTCAAAAATTAGAACTTTATCTACTTTAAAGTAAACTTATTGGAGACAACAACTAAATATTTTAAATATTTTGAAATATTCAAAATTAAATATAAAAAAATTATTTTTACTGACGTAACCGGATAGTGTGTGTCCGTTGGACACAATTTGCTTTTCGATACGGTTACGCTTTTGATCATCAATATTTATCGACTATCGGTCACGTGAAGTCCTTTTCCGACTGGACGAATACGAGTTCAAAATTTAGTAATAGGATCACTACACAGAGTTAAACTTCCACCTGGAACACGCATTGAAGAACCAATAAATACATTCCGCTTATATTTGATTAAAAATATTGTGGATAACATTGTCCGTTACACCAATCTGAAGGCTCATCTTGTATTTCAAAATAAACCATGGAAGTCCTGAGATAGAATTTAAATTTATGCTTTCTTTGCTCTCCTGTTCACTACCGGGAATCTAAAATCAAACTATGCAAGTTATGAAGCTTTGTGGATTTCAGTTTATGGACCACAGATTTTTGGAGCCACTATGAGTATAAATACATCGGTTGAAAGAGGTTTTGCGTTTTATTCGTTTCGACGACAAAACGACAAGATCCGAGAGACGTAAAAAAGATAAATTGGATGATATACGGGATATATGGAATCAAGTATTAGAAAATTTGAAAAAAACATTATTTTCCAGGATGAAATATATCAATCGTCGAGCAGTTGGTTCCTTATGGTGGAAGATGACCGTTCAAATAATATATTCCCTCAAAACCCAACAAGTATGGAATGGAAATATGGTGGGTATGTAATTCAGAAACTTTTTATCCTCTAAATGCAATTCCATATCTCGGCAAAGAAGGTAACCAAGTAGCTGCTGGTTTGGGACGTAAAGTGGTAGAATCACTAAGCGAACCTTATTACCGAACCAACAGGAACGTAACAATTAATAACTATTTTACGGACTTAGGTCTGTTTATATTATGCTATCTAATGGTTTAACAATTGTTGGCACAGTTGGAAAAAATAAAAAGTTTATTCCTCCTGAGTTTGAACCATGAAAGAACAAAGAGCCATTGTCTTCTACATTTGGTTTTACAACAAAGGCAACATTGGTATTATTGGTCATAGTGTTGTCAACAATGCATTACTCGAATGAGAATAGACAGGAGATGAACCATAAACCAGAGATTATTCTCGACTATAATAAAACAAAAGGTGGAGTTGACTCGCTCGTTTAGATGGTGCCTCAATATATGTGCAAACATATAGGTAGAACAAACCGTTGGACAAATCTGTTAAATGTATACTGTCTAGCATCTTATGTTATTTGGATCAGCCTGCATCCAAAATGGAACATAAAAATGCCACGAAAAAAGACGTCTGTTCATAAATAAAACAGAAGAACAACTTATAAAGCTCCATATTATACGCAGATCGAACGTAGGACTGTCTAAATCAACCAGATCCCTTATGAGGATTTGTGCAGGAGAAGCAACTGCCAAAAATGCCACACCTCAGTCAACACAGAAAAGAAGATGTTAATTATGTCCATCAAAAAAATCAAGAACACAAAAACAAACTTGTAATAATTGCAGCAAGAACGTTTGCAACGAGCACAGCAGTGTAAAACGTGAGTGTATTAGTTGCCTAAGAAAGTAATAAAATGTCATATCATTGTAGATACTTTAGAATTATAGGTTAAGATTTGCATTGTTTTTTAATTTTTATAGACCGAGCACTCACTAATTATTACTTTATTAGCTAAAAATAAAAATTCAAAAGAATTGTCACATATTTTATTAATTATAACATGAAATACCATAATACTTTTACCGTGTGTCCGACGGACACACTCTGTCCTACTACGTCAGAAAAAAATGTCCGGACGAGAGTTAAAGATTATCGTCACTCCAAATATGGCAGTTTTATTTGTTGACCAGCTATTCAATCAAAAGTGAGCTTCGTTGCTAAACAAAATTCGCTTATGAAAATCGTGATCAACATCAGTCTCGTTTTGGGCCCATTCACCGGATATACGCATTGCTAGATGATCGTGTAACTTTAATTCCTGCACAAGTTGAATTTTGTAAGCACGCAAACTAATATATTTCCGCCAAATCTTCCATAAAGTGGATGGACACATATCCAACTGCTGTGCACGATGACGGACAGACTGATTCGGGACTTTTTTTATGCTACGCCCGTCAGCAACAACAATTTCTTCTTTACGTACTGTACAATGTCTGTGGATGCGTATTATCATTTAGAGCAGGGCTTCTCAAACTGTGCGTCGCGACGCGCAGGGGCGTCGCTGCGTTGTCCCAGGGGCGTCGCGTATCACCGCAGACTTTTAATACAGAAAATATATTAATTTGATTTTAAATGAGTATAAAATATATGAAGCCAAGAACAAAGACAGTCACAATTACAAAATCATTAACAATGAAATCAGAAAAAAGATAAGAGAGACAAAACAAACTTACTATGAGGAAAAATGTAAGGAGATAGAATATCTTCAGAACAAATACGACCTATTCAACATACATAAAAAGGTTAAAGAAATGGCAGGACTGCAAAAAAGAAACCAGAATACAACTCTTTTAGATAAAAATGGAAATACTATGATAACGACTGACGAAAAACTAAAACGATAGGAAGGGTATATGGAAGAGCTCTTCGACGACGAAAGAGGAAACCCACAAGACTTGTCTTTTGAGGACAGAGAAACAAGTGCAGAAATTACAAAGGAAGAAATTATGTATGCACTAAAGAACACCAGAAACGCAAAAAGCCCGGGGCCAGATCAACTGCCTATTGATATCCTTAAAATAATAGAAAATGAGTACATTGATGTCCTCTTAAAGCTTTTTAATAAAATTTATCAATCGGGTGACATACCCAACGAATGGTTGACCTCAACATTCATTTGTCTCCCAAAAAAGAAAAATGCTAGAGAATGCACTGACCACCGTACCATAAGCCTGATGTCTCACACACTTAAATTGTTTTTAAAGATCATTCATAAACGCATTTACAAAACACTTGATATGGATATTGAAGAAACTCAATTTGGATTCCGTAATGGCGTAGGTACCCGTGAAGCTCTATTTGCATTTAACGTACTAATCCAGAGATGCTTGGATGTGAACCAAGATATGTACATCTGTTTCATAGACTACAACAAAGCTTTCGACAAAGTCCGCCACAAAGAGCTAATGGATATCCTCAAAGCAAAACAAATACAACACAATGACCTTCGAATTATAACAAATCTATATTATAAACAGCAGGCACACGTACGCATTAACGTCACCACTACTATTCAATGCATACTCTGAAGAAATTATGAAAAGAGCTCTTGAGGGAGAAACAGCAGGAATCAAGGTCAATGGAACACCAATTAACAACATTAGATATGCGGACGATACTATCATAATAACAGACAACCTCCGAGACCTCCAAAAGCTAATGAACAAGATAGTTGAGTATGGAGAGGAATATGGACTATCAATAAACCCCAAGAAAACCAAATTTATGAGGATATCAAAAACCGAAAATAATGGTGAAAGCCTGACAATTAACGGTAGTGCTTTAGAACAAGTTGAAAACTACCACTATCTTGGCACAATAATTAATCACACAAACGATTACTCCAAAGAAATCAAAGTTCGAATAGAGAAAGCACGTACAAACTTCAATAAAATGAGAGAGGTACTTTGTGCAAGAGAACTAAAATTGGACTTGACAGTTAGGCTGGCAAGGTGCTATATTTTCTCTACTCTGCTTTATGGGATAGAAGCATGGACAACACTTAACGCGTCGACTGCTAAAAAGTTGGAAGCATTTGAAATGTGGGTGTATAGAAGAATTCTGAAGATATCATGGACCGAGCATGTAACAAACAACGAAGTCATGAGAAGAATCAACAAAAGAATGGAAGTATTGGAAACCATCAAGACACGAAAGCTGCAATACCTGGGGCATGTTATGCGTAATGAGAGATACAATCTACTTCAATTGATTATACAAGGGAAAATCCAGGGCAAGAGAAGTGTAGGAAGAAGAAGGATCTCATGGTTGCGTAACTTGAGGGAATGGTACGGATGCACATCAATTGAACTATTCAGAGCAGCAGCATCTAAGATCAGAATAGCTATGATGATTGCCAACCTCCGTCGCGGAGATGGCACGTGAAGAAGAAGATAAAATATATGAATTAATAAATAAATCAAATAAACAATATAGCATGAAGTTAATAGACGCTTGAATTATTCGAAATTATTCAAAAAATTGTTTAACCCGAAAATTATCCGATGTTCCGTATAGTATAGTGTAGAATAGTAGTAGTATAGTAGCGCGTTATGTCATTTAGTCAAGCTTTTGTTTTGTTTTATTACGGAGTTTTTTGCTATTAACAGTGGATACTGATATTCAAAAGAACAGAAAACGAAGTAAAGAATTAGGCGAGAGCAGTAATGTTAATTTAAGTAAAAAGAAGAAATATAGAAAATATGACGACCAACATTTGGATTTTGGATTTACCTGCGTTACTAAGGGAATGTTGAACTTCCACAATGTGTTGTTTGTCACAAAGTGTTAGCGGCTAAAAGTATGCTTCCTAATAAACTAAAACGTCATTTGGAATCAACTCCCAGTCATTTACAAGGTAAGCCAAGAGACTTTTTTGTAAGATAATTGCGAGATTTAAATGGTTAAAATACATTTATTGACGTTTCAATTTCCACTTCGGAAATCGTTCTCAAAATACAAACAAAAAATACAATTTTTGTTTGTATTTTGAGAACGATTTCCGAAGTGGAAATTGAAACGTCAATAAATGTATTTTAACCTTTAATTGTGGCTTATTCCCATTTAAATATTAATTAATTTAAAATGCCACAAGAAAATAGCTTCAGAACATTATAATTGCGAGAGCTAAAACATCAGACCACGACTTTGGTTTCAAGAGCATCAATTCCTACCAAAGCATTGCTCGCCTCTTACATGGTAGCTTACCGTGTTGCTAAATGTAAAAAACCACATAAGATCGCTGAGAAACTGATCTTACCTGCAGTTGATATGGTAACAGTGATGATTGGAGAATCGGCAGCTAAAAAAATAAAAAATGTACCTGTTTCAGACAATATGGTTAGTCGCCGTATTCACGATATGGCAGAAGCTATTAATAAGTTAATTGTGGGGAAACTTTCAAGTTTATTTCCCATTCAACTGGACGAGGCGACTGATAGTAATAATGATGCTCAATTGATATATTATGTACGGTATATACAAGAAACAAATATATGTGAGGATTTGTTATTTTGCAGAAAAATATGTGAAAGTTGTAAAGCTACTGATTTATTCGAGATTTTAACCTCAAATATGACTGAAAATACTATTATCTGGGATAACTGTTTGGGCGTGTGTACGGATGGTGCCCGAGCGATATCTTGACAGTATGGAGGGCTACAAGCTCTCATCAAAACCAAGGCTCCAAGTGTAAAATGGGCACATTGTGTCATACATAGAGAGGCCTTAGCAGCAAAGAACGTTACACCTGAATAAAGTGTTGTGATCGATAGCATTATTAAAGTGGTGAATTACAATAAAACACGACCAGTGAAATCAAGACTTCTTCATAAACTTTGTGAAGAAATGGGGGCCAAGCACATCTCTTTAATTTATTATTGCAACTCTCGTTGGCTGTCCAAAGGCAACGTACTCGCACGTGTATATGAATTAAGACATGAATCTTATACGTGTCTACATACAGAATCACATGATGACGCGTAAACCTTTATTAATTCACAGTTTATAATAAAATTAGCTCTGTGACATATTTAGCAAATTAAATGATCTTAATAAGTCTTTGCAGGGAAATAATACTCATTTCCTGCAATTGGCAGATAAAATTACTGGGTTTCAGAAGAAGTTGCTCTTATGGAAGAGAAAAGTAGAATATCAAGAAATTGACTGTTTCCCTGCTTTAAAAGGTATTCCACGAAAAAAATCGATAGAAATTTTTGATCGCTCTTAAAAAAATATGTTTGCTCAACATATGTTATCTTTGAGCGAACACTTTGAGAAATATTCTCCTAAAGATATGGAGCAATATGACTGGCTCAGAAATCTTTTTCTGTCATTTACATCATCGACACTTTCAACAGAGGAAGAAGAACAACAGATTTGTCCTGTGATCCCAGCCTAAAGCTTCAATACGACAAGGACAGCTGTTTGAATTTTGGAGCTCACTTTTTCGTGAATATCATGTCATCAGCAATGCCGCATTAAAGGTTTTATTACCATTTGCAACTTCGCACTTGTGCGAAACGGGCTTTTCTGCAGTTGCACTAATCAAAAAAGAAGACAAAAAACAAAATTATGAAAAATAAGTACATGTAAAACATAAACTTGGAAAAAGA
This sequence comes from Diabrotica undecimpunctata, assembly GCF_040954645.1. Taxonomy (NCBI): domain Eukaryota; kingdom Metazoa; phylum Arthropoda; class Insecta; order Coleoptera; family Chrysomelidae; genus Diabrotica; species Diabrotica undecimpunctata. Next base: position 64,989,957 of record NC_092803.1, on the reverse strand, counting down.
AGTGGCAATTTCCAAACTGGAGCCCCGGTTTCATAAACTGTGCTCAAAAAAGTAAGCACATCCCTCACATTAACCAGCCAGTTACATAAATAAATATCCCTTTTCGTTTTTGTGATTATGTTTTGATTTCATTCTTAATTTCTAACAAAAATATAAATAGTGTTTTTGTTATAATTATAACCTGTTACTAGGGTAGTACTAAAATTGATAAGTATTATTGGGGGTCGGGTTGAGGGGGCGTCGCAAGAAAATAGCAAAATCCAAAGGGCGTGACATAAAAAATATATTATTCGACAATTTATTAACAGGTGAAAGGATTTTAATTATTAAAACATTACTCGATATCATTTTCACAATGTTTGAATTATACACGGTGAAACTATAAAATGTTACAAAGTTAAGAATAATGTGAGATTACAAATTAAGGGATTCATTTGTGATTGAACAACGAATAAGTTTGGGAAGCCCTGATTTAGAGTAAACGTGAAGCGAAAACGTTCTATGGTTAATGGAATTAATTGCTCTGGTGGACTATTATGTTAATCATAAAATGTACGTAGTGCGCAGAATTTCTAACAGAACCATAATTTTCAAAATAAATTTGCACAATTTGGAAGCATTGTTCAGGTATTAATTCTACACATACTGGAATGCTAAACTATACTTAACAAACATTATTTGACAGCTGTCAAAATGGCCGACAGGTAAAAAGTGTTGCCAACTTACATTTCTATACCTCTAAAAAACACCCGTAAGAAGAAAATTATATAACAACACTTTGGTAGAGAAGTACTAGGAAGAAGACATCAAAGATAATGGAAATTGGATTACTATGGTAATGTATTAAACAATTATCACAATCAAATACCTTTCAGCAAAACAAACGGATCTGGATTGGTATTGCCTGATAAAATCTAATATTATTTATGTATACTGACTGCCCGTATAGTGACGAGCAAAATTATAAAATAAATTCATTCTTCAAAAACATACTACTTTGGAAATAAGTCCCGGAATAATTTAATTTTTATTTCTAAATAATGATTTTTGACATATATAATATGTATATCATACTAGTGACGTTATCCATCTGGGCGTGATGAGGTAATCGATGATTTTTTTAAATGTGAATAAGAAGCGTGTGCTAGTTTATTTAAAAGACCATTTAGTCAATTCTCTGTTCAGTGAACACTAACATAATTACCTATGTATACAGGGTGGCCAACAATACTGAATTCTTAAATTAAATTAATTTACAAAACAATAAGTCTGCATTTTATTTATTTAATACAAAATACTTTTTACCGGTATCAGAAAACATAAAATATGTTTATTTGACAAATAAATATTGATGTTCGCTTAAATTAAATATTCAGATTTCCACCCACCTGCCTCTTGGCAAGAATTGAACTGATGAGATCACGATAATCTTCTTGAATATTATGGATCATTTCTGGAGTTATATTACTAATTTTTCGTCTAATATCATCATATTGTATTTCTTGGCTGTTATATTGAAGATGTGTGTTAATCTTTGGAGCTCGTCTTCTGTCTCGGTGATTAATGCGGCGTCGTCTGCATAACATAATATGGATTTATTTGTTTTCCATTCTGTAACCGTGACCTTTACATACTGCTTATATTATTTTGTCCATTATTATATTAAAGAGAAGTGGGCTTAACGAGTTATCCTGCCTGACTGCGCTTTGTACTGGTATATATCGTGTTAGTTTTCCATTTATCTTTGCCTGTATTCAATTATGGAAGTAGATGTTTTCGATGGTTTGTATAATATCGATTGGTTTGTTTCTTTTATACAGTAGGTGTAAGACGTCTTCGACTTTGATGCAATCGAAAGCCTTTGTCAGGTCTATGAAATACAAATATGCTGGTTTATTGTACTCGGTGACCTGTTCTGTGATTTGTCTTAGTACAAATACGGCGTCTACGCAGGATCTTCTGAATCTGAATCCTTGTTGTTCATCTGATAAAGTTGTTAGTTTATTGATTTTGTTGGTTAGTACTTTTGTGATAAGCTTAAGTGCGGTACTCACTAGATTTATACCTCTATACCTGTTGGGGTTTTCTTTATCCCCTTTCTTGAACATTGGTATCATAATGCTCTTTCTCCATGCGTCTGGTATCTTGCACTGCAATATTAGTTTTTGTATAAGTTTTGTTATCTCTAGGGTTATACTTTCTCATTCGTGTTTTAGAATCTCGTTGGTTATTCCGGCTGGTCGTGGTGACTTTCTATTTTTGAGTGAATTTATGGTTATCATTAATTCCTGAAAATTGATTTCTATTTCGTGTCTTAATTTAGGTATGTTATTGTGTTGATTAATATTTTCCTTTTCTTTAAACAGTTTCGTCAGGTATCTTTCCCATTCGTTTTTCATCCTTTTTGTAAACTGTTCCCAGTGTTCATTTTTTGTTTTTCTTACCAACTACTTTGTTTCAGTTCGTATTCTTCTGTACGTGTCTCGGGATTCTGGAGTGTTTAATGTTTTGTACTTCGTGTAGGCATCTCGTTTTTTTACAATTCTCTTTTATTTCTTTTCTGAACCATGAAAAGCAGTTGGACCAGATACTATTCTTGTGGAAGTGTGGAAACCATTGAAAGCGAGAGCGACTTATTTGTTAACAAATATATTTAATAGCATTATGGAAGATGGACAAATGCCAGGCGAATGGAGAAGCATCGTATTATTACCTGTCTACAAAAACTAGGGAGATGTACAACAATGTACAAATTCTTCTTCTCATTGCGCCGTCTCCTTTCGAAAGTTGGCGATCCAAATGGCAATTGTAGTTTTGGAAACTGCTGCGCGAAAGATCTCTGCGGACGAGCGGTCTAACCATCTCCTCAGGTCTTTCAGCTACGAGTTCTGGCGTCTTCCTACTGATCTTTTGCCCTGTACTTTTCCTTCCAGTATTACTTGAAGTAATTCATATCTTTCGCCTCTCAGCACATGACCCAAGTATTGCATTTTCCTCTCTTTGATTATTCTTAGTAATTCTTTTTGTTTACACATGCGACGAAGTACCTCAACATTAGTAACTCTTTGTACCCATGGAATCCTCAACATTCGTCTGTATATATACATCTCAAAGGCATCTATTCTTTTTTCTATTTCAGAGTCCATTCTCCAACTTTCACAGCCATACAGTAAGACAGAAAAAACGTAACATCTGATCATTCGGATTCTAAGCTGTAGACTAATGTACAAATTACAGGCCATAAAACTACTTGGTCACGCCATGAAACTATAAAGAGAGTAATTATTAGACAGATACGTGAAGAACGACCCACTCTTTTACTGGACAGTACATACATCATTTACTTCTTCTACTTCTACTTATATTAGGCATTTTCGCGCAGACAAGCCCTTGGGGCTTAAGACTTAGTAGGATAAAAGAGATTATTTGGAATGTTTATTTCAAAATCTAGTTATCACTACAAATAAAATAATAACTCTGGAATTGAAATGATTGTGAACAGTAATAGTTTTAAGTCTTAGGATTAGTATAACAGAGTAATGGAAAAGTAGATAGAGATACATGCATTAGAGTTAGTGCGGAATAAATGAGTAAACGGAAACGAGTAGTTTGTTGTGTGATAGAAATATTTTAATGAAATTAAAAACAACATTTTATAAAATTGCCATACAATTAGCTATTATATACCGAACTTAATATTGGACAGGTAAGCATGAATATCTTATGGGACGTCAAGGGGTTACACCAATTATTCCCAAATTGAGAGAGAAATATTAAGATGGTTCGGGCATGTTAAATTTTAAAACGCTAATCACTCAATTAGAAAATTGCTGATCTGCTAGTTGCCAGAAGAAGTAGTATAAAAACACCAAAGAAGATCTAAAGAGATTGATATTATAATAAACCAAGATAGAAACTGATGTAGAAATGCAACTAGGGAAAGCGACCAGGCATAGGTGTAAAGATAATGATAAAGTTTCGTTACACTCTCTGTATGGTTTCAGAATATTTTGCTGGTATTTACCAGTTTGAATTATCGTATTTTTTGCCATCCAAAAATTTTTATTATTGATATTCATGTTTTAAATGTTGATATTTTTTACTGTGTATCTTAGCCGCTATTTTGAATGTTTACTGGAAATTACTGTCATCATCTGAGATTAGGTCTAGTTTACATTCTTTTCATGTCACTTCTGTCAGTTCATTCTCGACTTGATTTAATTATTATTTTATTTGTTGTTTTAACGTCTTTCATCATGTTTACTGGAAGTATGTAAGGAGTACGTTAGAGAACTTTTCCAAGATAAAATAGGTGAAGTGCGGAAGATTACAATCGGTGAGATCAAATGAAGGGAAGTGTGGGAAAAAACCAGATATATGTCACATTTTATTGAAAATCTCGGTAGATATTATAAGCGCCATTAAATTCTTCGAATGACGACCTATATTTTAGAGTACTAAAACTGGAAAAAAATACCGTAGTACGGCGTAAACCAATGTCTAAAATATAGCGTACCGAATATAAACTAACTTAGTGCAAACGTCAAAGGGAAAAAACGAACAATGTCATGTAAACAAAGCAGCTGCACAAAAGTGTAAGTTCTTGTTAGATTGTGTGATAATTAATAAACGATTACGGCTAATAGTAATTTTGAGAGGTCCGTTGATAACGAAATTATGCTTTCAAAAAAAGGGACTACCGGCCATTGTCAGAGGTCTCTAAAATGTTAAAGTTGTCGACTCATGAAGCTGACCAGCTTTGTAACTGCTTAAGGTTGAAGTGCTTTTAGGCAATTATTTAGGCGCAAAGAAAAGAAATATTGAGAAATTTTAATGCTCTGCGCTCGCACGATGAGCAAAATTATTATTTGGCTGGTTTAATTATGGTCTTGTCTGTCTAACATAGAAGGCCTTGTCGAAACGATAATACTGCCAGTTTCCATGGTGCAAGTTATGCTTATCGAGTTTGAGTTCGCAATTGTGATATTCCGGTGTGTGCCAAAGCTTTTTGTTTTATACATGGGAATACAAAAAATAAATGAATTTTATAAAGGCAACCATCAAACGAAGTGGTGCAGCTCCTACGGATAGACGTGGAAAGCATAGTGCAACACATAGGAAGCTGGACGACTTAAACGGTTTGGTATGTGACCATATCAAAAGTTTAAAGGGTCGTCAGAGCCATTATAGTCTAAAAGATACAAAAAAGACTTATTTATCAGAAGATATCACAATCAAAAAAATGTTTAACCTCTTCAAGGAAAAGCATATACATGCTAAAATCTCATATGAAACGTACAGAACAATTTTTAATAAGGAATTTAATATTACTTTTGAATACCCCAGAAGTGACACGTGTGCAAAGTGTGATGAATTTCAAATTAAGCTTAAAAGTTTGACTGATACTGATAAATTTAGAGAATTAACTGTTAAGAACAATTTGCATAAAAGAAAGGCTAAAGCGTTTTATTCAAAGAAAAGTAAGGCCAAAAAATCTTTAAAAAAAAGCAACAAAAGAAAGCCATCTGCATTGATTTTTCAAAAATGTTTTAATTCCGAAAATTGCCACTAACGATGTGTAATGAAACGAACTTGCATCTTTTCTTCTCCATTTTATCAATAATTACTTACAAGACCATGTTGAAGAAACGCAAATCTTCTGTGACTCTGCCGGAGGACAAAATAAAAACTTTTTTTCGATTTATTTATTGTATAGTAAACAACAAAATTCATAATCTGAAAGAAATAAAATTACACTCCCTGTAAGAGCACATTCCTATTAAAAGTGTGACAAATATATAGGATTATGGGATTTCAAGAGCCCCTTTGAGGTCTCGGAAGAGTTTGAAGAAGTCATTAGGTATTCCCGTTTCAAATCATCACCGTTTGTTATAGTGAGTGTGTTACAAAACATGGTACTGAATTGAAAATTATCTTTAGACACAATGTATTTACAAAAAAGTATTTAAAATTCAGAGTTTGATGGAAATAGTGGCATATTCTGACCATAGCCGTCTTATCTACTACCGTTCAACATACAATGGACCAGCACTATTTGGATTAATACGAAAACGCTTTAAACGAAAAATTGAGCTTTAAGATGTGGATTTTTGCTGCCTGTTCTGGCATACGATGAAAAGCTATAAGAAACTTTTAAATAAAAATGAGATTAATTAATTTTTTTCAATTTTTGCTTCAAGTCCTCTACCAAGTTTAATGACCTAATGAATCTTATGCGGTTTTGCAGTACAAAAGCCGTGTTTTTGAGAAAAATCTGTTTTTTCCCTGTACCCTTCAAATATAATATCAAAAACTCCATATATAATGAAGCAGCTGGATTATACGAGATACCTGTAGGAATGTTAAAACTAGAGAAGTCAGCTTTTATAATAATCTCTAAAAGCCAAGCAGCAAAAGAGTGCTCCGACTATCGAACCCCAAGCCTCATGAGTCATACTTTAAAAGTACTGCTTAAAGTAACACATAGAGTAACACATAGAGAATCTATAAAAACATAGAGGAGAAGATTAGTAAGATGCAGTTTGAGTTTTCAAATGGAATCGATACTTGAGAAGGACTATTTGCAATTATTGTACTGATTCAGCGATGTCGCGATGTAAATGTTAACCTACACTTATGCCTTATTGACTACAACAAGGCTCACTATTTTTATCCTAAAACTTAGAATTAAACACTTTAGTCAAATCTACAAAGCACTAGTACGAATGTTTATTATATATCAATGTTTTTACAGCAATTTTTCTGGCTCTAAACATAGCCTTTATTGTTAACATATTTGATCGAAAACCTAGCGCATGTTCAATATACTCTAAATATAATTATCAAATAGTACATATAATTGGAATCCAATACATCATATGGTACGTTTAGTCGACTTAAGATTTTATCATGTATACAGTTTAAAAAACAACATTAACATTAAACAGTACTTATTAGAAAATAAAACAAAGAGACGTAATAGTAGAGACTTAACAGTAGTTGAAAGATCGGATGAAACCTGACCATGAAGAGTAGGTTAGATTGAGAGTTTCAAGAGGACCAATCAATAGTCCAAAGACAGTGACCATTATTCTAATTTACCATTATAAGCTTACAGAAAAAATATGTCAGTTTAATGTTTGTTTGGTCGTCCAATATTTTAAATTAGTCTGTTTGCAAAATAAACGCGTCAGACGCTACTTCAACAAAACAAGTTTTAGCAAATCTCGCGGCAGACTCCAAACAAGAGTGACAATTCAAAAATTGAAAACTAATTAGAGTTTAGCACCACTTAGCGGTTTTAAAGTAAAAACTTCGTTGACAGGAGAATCTTCTCAGGATATTAATTAAACATGTTGGATTTAAAAGGGAATTGATAGTGACATTGCTATAAAATAATGAGGAAAATTTCGCGAAATGATAATTAATTTGAGTAAAAGGCGGCCGAAAAGGGAGACAAAAAGTGATTTCAATTAAACTTGGAAAAAGCAATTATTCATCTCACAGCCGTCTTAAGCTCTCCTCTCTTATTAAGATATGATTTATGTTTTCTGACTTTTTATTTTGCGTAATGAAATACAGGGGGCAAATTATGATTTACTTGCGATCGGTTATAAATATAAAATATACCTTCTGAGAATACAAAAGATTAAGTTTATTTGTTTTCGCTAAATGGTGACCAATAAAATTAATTGTTGTAGGGGAGCCTTGCCCAGTACCAGACACTTTCAGCTTGTTGAAAGTATATATTTTTGTTGAAAATGCATATAAGAAATAAAAATGCAATATTTTAAAAGTAAACATCTTTATTGTTCACACTAAAATTAATACTCGTAAAATTCCGTGCTTAAACATATCAAATTATCAAATAAAAAAAAGTTTATTTTTTATAGTGCTACAGAAACACTTATCAGTACCGGACGCATATTCGGGTGTTTTATTTTTTCGCTAGTTAGTTATTACCAACAAGAATTCTTTATTGTTTATATAATATCTTAAACGGACTGTTTATGTTGTAGCAGCAGTGTAGCGCTGTCAGAACTGTAGGTATCAGAGACTTGGGATTTGCACAATTCTATGCTCCTTTTTTTAATAAACTAAAAATGTCAAAATCCAAAAATTTCCTGGTCCTCTTCAGTTTTGTTTACCGAGCGAAATAGATTTTTGGAACCAAGGGGATTGGTTTCACTTATTTTCTAACTAAAAAAACATTTATCTATAAACATTTAGTTTTCCCGTAAAATCCAATGGTTAAAATACCAATATTTTTTCAAATTTGATATATTTCGACATAACAAAATAAACAAACCAAAAAGAACAGGTTTACACATTACACATAAGTCTCGAGTTAGTATCAGACAGTTTGTTAATCAATGAATATGGTATTCCCTTGAAATTGCTCCGTTTATCAAAAATATTATATTTAGAACAAATCCAACTAATACGCGTGGCCACGCCACGGCGGCCCACGTGGGGTAGTAGTGCACTGTACCCAATCTTTATTTGTAGTTTATCCGCAGAGGAAACACTCAAGAGTTTTTTCTTTCTTAATGTTCATTTCTAAACTTACACTACTTCCTATTGTTGACTTGAAAAGTTGTCGATTCACATCAATACCCTTCTTTTGTTTTTTTTTGTTCAAGCTGTTTGGTTTAGTTTTTTCTGACTGGTTGTATTTTCTTTTTTCTCTGCTACCTTTTTGATCTTCTCTTCTGGTTCCTTAAACTATTTTCCCAATATAGTTTTTTAAGAGGATCCATTCAAAATCTCACTCTTTTCACTTAAATATTGATTATTAATTTCAATAAGTTTCTTCCTAACCTCGTTTTTTACAGGTGAAACTTTGTCCGTCACAATTTAAAATAAGTAAGGCTTGGGGTTCTGAAGTCTATCGAAGGATTTAGAAATGCTGGCAGCAGCTAAAGGTACAGCTGTCACAGTGCCACAAAAAAACTGCGGGACTTTGAAACACGATTTTAGTGGATTTTCAGAAGAGGTAGAGAAAATAAAGCTGCATCAAACCAGTTTGTTACAGCCAAGGGTGGTCCAGATCAAGGCGTTGTTGTATCAAAAAAGTGAGCTGCTGCAAGATAGTCTAGATCTTTAAAAATGGTCTTCTGCAATGTACAAATCAGTATAGGAAAACCCAAACTTTGCAAGTTCCACCCTACAAATACCTTAGAAAGCTCCGTTTTAACCAATTCAGCAATGTCTGTTTAGGTTATTTTAAGCGGATATTGGTTCATCCTTTTTGCATAAGCATTGTACGCAGCCTTGAAGGGTCTCATTATTGCTCGGTCAAGAAATTGAAATTTGGGGGAGTGTGAGGGGGTAGATTTATCATGTGAACATTACCCTTGTTTCCTGTAGGAACTGTGGCCATTAACTATTAAAAGAGCCGGACTTTCCTTAGTATGATTTACTCGAGCAACACACACTTTTAGCAAAAACAAAAATGAATTGGCATTAATCCACCTAATTTTTTCCCAAGCAAAAATACTCCCCTCCGGAGCATCCTCTTTCAACTTTTCTGATGTTTTTGCCCTACCAAATACAAATAATGGAGGTAAAAATACATCATCTATTGCGTTCATAGATAGAAGCATAGTTAATTTGTACCTATCTCTTCCGACGTGATTGAGGCATTATTATGGACTACAAAAACTTCCGACTCGTCGCATTAAACAGCTTTGAAAGAGTAAAGTTAAATTTTGTTAGCAGTACTTCATATTTGTTGGAGAAGAGTTCCACTTGTGGTTTGTTGAAATCGACAGCTCTTTGAATACTTGTTGACTGTGGTTTTCGCAACAAAAGTTAGGGATGGCGGCTCAAAATTTCATAAAAAAATTGGTGCTGAAGTTTTAAGCGCTCAGCTTGTAGCATTAGTAAATTTCTTTAAAATTCCCTCGTATATGTATTAAATTGAAATCCCCTTATATATGCATTATAATAACGAATAATTTTTTCAATGTTTCTTAGTTCGTATCTTTCAATTTAAAACACAAATAATATTTCGTTCTTTTTATGTAGCAAAGTCGATAATAAACCATTTTAGAGTTGTTTATTATTTAACAGATGTGTACTTCCTCAGTATTTCTTTTAATGTTTAATTCGAACTGCTTGATATTGCATTTTCTAATAAATGATTTGCGTTTCAACCATCGTTTGTTTATTCCAACTTATCCGATCAATTTTTAAAGATAATTTCGTCACTCTCGCTGGAGCTGCGGTCAATGATGGGTTTCAGCGTTATGTCCAAATTCACGTCGAATTTGTAGTTTTCTGTTTTTGTCCTTTTTCAGAGAAATCTTCGTCTTACGTTATGGAAATAAGTTTTGTGTCCAGTGCCGGCTTCGGCCTCAAATGGTCGGTCCAATTCGCAGTGTGAGATGCAGTCCTTTTGTTCGTGTGTTCATGTCCAGAGAATTCAACTCCAGTTTCCAACCTCAGGAACTTAGTGTTTTTGTGAAAGTCAGGTAACTTTTTTTTTAAATTCAGATTTTAAAAGTAAAGCAGACATTTTTTTAAAGTAATAATTGCTTTCATACAGGATAAAAATTGTAATATTTAAAGTTGTAAATTTTATGGTTTAACTTTAGCTGTCATTTCATTTTTTTTTAAATTTAATGTATCAGTTAAGACGACACAGACCAAGACAGACAAGAACCACGTGTTAAAAACCGAGCAGAGAGACATGTAGCTCCTCAAGTATTAAATTTATCCATTGTCATCGACCTAGAGTCAACATATAATTTAAGTTTGGAAATGTGTAAACCCATATATGGATGTCATAGCCACAAATTTCATTGTTAGCTTCGAGTACATAAGGCACTGAAGATGATCTGATTAGATTAAAAACGTTATGCTTATTTCAGACTTTCTTTCTCCGGATTTGCTTATTGTAACTCTTAGATATTTAAAGTACTCTACTTCTTCAAACTCAGAACTTCCGATTTTGATTCTTTCTTTTATTGGCTTTTTCTCTAATCTTCATATTTTTGTCTTTTCTTTATTTAATCTTAGCCCCATTACCTCCCCTTTCTCTATTATTTCTTCTAGCATTTCTTTCATTATTTTTTTGTTCTTTGCAATACTAGCAATATCGTCTGCATATGCAATTATTTGACCATCTCTTGTTCTGAGATTTCATTTACTTATATTTCGTAGTACATATTCCAATGCTAGATTAAATAGCGTTGTTGATAAGGCATCTCCTTGTTTCATCCCTTTATTTATACTGAATTCTTCTGTCCCTCCTCTTTGTGTCTTTATGCTTATCTTTGTAGTTCTCATTGTCATTTCTATTAATTTTCGTTTCGAGTTTATGTGGAATTTTAAATTTTTTAGTGCTATCATTAATCCGTTTCTTTTAATTGAATTAAATGCATGTTTGAAGTCTATGAATAACATTTCCAATTCTAATTTATACTCGTTTGCTTTCCCTATTATTTGTTTTATTATGTGTATTGCATCTATTGTAGATCTTTCTTTTGTGAATTCACATTGGTACTGTCCAACTGTCTTCTTTGTGATCTTTGATAACCTTCTTTTTATTATTGACGTCAATTTTTATGTTGTATTTAGTAACGTTATTCCTCTATAATTTTCACAGATTTGTTAATCCCCTTTTTATGTATTGTTATGATCTGCTCTACTTCCCAGTCCCCTGGCATTTTCTCTTCTTTCCAAATATATTTTTCAATAGTGCCAGTATTTTTCCTCTTAGTTCCCTTCCTAGATATTTTATTAGTTCCATATTAATTCCATCTTTACCAGATGCTTTTCCATTTTTGATCTACTTTGTCGGCTTCTTCTTCGTGAACCGTTTCCTCCTCGTTATGCCTCCTATTGTTTCCTCCGTCAAGAGCTCTCTGTAGTAATCCCTCCATACTTACTTGTATTCTTGATCCTCTATTATCACTGTTCCCTCTCTATTTTTTACTCCGTTTGTTTTGCCTTAGTATTTTTTATTTTGTTATTTAATCTGTTTGTAAAAGCTTTTCGTATTTTCGTCTGGTCTTTTCTGCTTTTTTTCTTGTATTTTTTCGTCCACCCAACTTCTTTTATTTTGCTTTATCACTTTCTTAGCATTCGTTCTTAATTTTACATATTCTTCTCTGTCTTCATCTTGATTTCTTCTTAGCCATTTATTTCTGGCTTGAACTTTTTGCCTGTTATTTCTCTACATTCTTAGTTATACCATCCGTTTTTTGTTTTAGTCTGACTTTTATCTATCTGCATATTTGCACTTTCTTCCATTGATTTTTTAATCATCTCCTATTTTGTGTTAATATCTTCTGCTTTATATTTCTCTTTTATTTGAACTTACTGCCTCTTCATATTTTTTCTTACTTCTTCATTACTCATTTTATTGACATTCCACTTTTTATGTTGGTTTTTCTGTTTTGTTTCAATTTTAACTTTTTGTCTTATAGTTGCTGTGACCATGTAGTGGTCTGAATCTGCACAGGCACCTCTGAATGTTCTTACATCTTTGATTGACGATTGTTTTCTTTTATTAATCATTATGTGATCAATTTGACTATATGTTTTCTGATCTGGTGACCTCCATGCTACTTTATGTATTTTAGGGTGTTCAAATTTTGTTGAGCTTATTAACAAATTCGTTCTTGTTGCTAGGTTTCATAGTCTTGGCCCATTGTTATTCGTGTTTTTCGTATATTGCATGCTTTCCTGCAATTTGTTGTAAAAACTCCTCTTGCCCAATCTGAGCATTGAGGTCTCCTATTACAAATATGACGTCTTCTTTGGGTATTTTTTCTATCACCTTTTCGACCCTATCATAAAAGATTTCTTTTTCGTCTGCATTGCTTGTTTGTGTGGGTGCGTATAAATTCAAGACTGATGTATTAAATTCACTATTCTCTTGTTTTAGTTTTGCTAGATCAGTTCTTCTCTGTATTGTTTTTGTTCCGTTTTTACTCCTTTTATACCCCTTCCCGTCCCAGGAATGTAAATAAAAAATATTAATAATGTCATTTTAAAGTAATCTAATTTAAAACATGTTTTAGTTTAGAGTTTTGAATGCCACAAGAAAATAGCTTCAGAAGAATATTAAGAAATTATTTAACCTCACATTACAAGTGGGTATTTGATCCACTTGTAAATCATAAAACTAAAAAATATTTTAACGGTTATCCAAGATTGTGCAGTAAGTGCTAAAGCCAAAGAAGTTGGTAGATACGTCAATTTTTATGTACTTATTTTACATAAAAATCTACTGGCTTAAAAAGAAAATAATAATAAACTTCCGGAAATATATTCAGCCAAAAAATGAAGTCTCACTATATATTAAAACCATAAATTCAGTTACCCCACTCACAATTCCATATTCGTATCAGCCGGCTATAGGCAATATATCCGTCAAAAAGCCGCCGAAAGGAAGACGTGAGAGAAGAAGACGATTAGTTATGAGTGCTTATCTTTCTCCCGGAATGTATGTGCGGCACAGGACTCCGCCAAACCGGAAGTCGTAATATTCCGGGTGAAAGCTCACATAAAACACTAGGTCGCGGTAATCCATGCCTAAAAATCACTGGTATGGCAAACATTATTTTAAGGGCGAAAGCGTAACTGACCCTAATTATATTTACTTAAAAAGGAAAACATTGGTCTAAACGGCAGAAAGATTGAGGGAAAAAGACAGAAAATAAAATATTTTGGATCATTTTATACATTTAGTAGTCTAAACAACCACATATTTATATTAATTATGATTTGTATTCTTTGCTTAAAAAATTATGGAATCCATTAAATAAAGTTGGTGGACCGTGTTAGATATCTGCAGTAACATTTAGGTGACAAATTTAGGGGGAGACTTATGGCAGGCATTTAAACCGCACATACAAAAAACAGGGGTGCACTCTATAAATTAGCATTTTCAACTTTAAACAGTATTGCATACAAATATACAAAAATTAATAAAAGCAAAGATGTCTAGAACGTATAGATTTTCTTATTTTTTGGAAATTAAATTATATTGGTAGAACATATCAGAATTTATATCTGTGACTTCCTCTAGTTGCATCTATTAAAGGTTCTCATGATGGTAATAGTGGCTATACAGACACTGTTAACAGCCATTCTAAATAGTTTTGAACTGCTGCATTTAAACCATTCTATCTGAATATTAAGCCAGGACCTAATTTGTCTTTCCACATTTCGCTTTCTTTGAATGTTACCTTGCATAATAAGGTGCAATAATAAGTATCTTTGTCCTCTCATAACATGTCTGAAGTACATAAGTATTCGTTTTTAAATAATTAACATGACTTTTGCTTCATTTCCTATCCTTCTAGTAACTCCAACATTTGACACTCTTTGAATCCATGATTCATAGGATACTTCTGTAATCAAAATTTAAAGGTTGCCAACTTATTTATATGTACTAGTTTTGATGTCCATGCTTCCAAGCCATAAAAAAAACTAGGTATTCTCTATTGAATCATCTCTAGTAACATTGACAACAGTAACACTAAAGAATTTTTCAGAAAATCATAATTTTCATCAAATGTAGACCAAACCAAAGAAATCAAGAACTATTCCAATAAGTGTCTTGATTTGTTTGGTTTGGTCTATATTTGATGTATTTTATATTCTTAAGTATTTCTAGGTATCCAAACTCTTAATTACAGTAATTAATAAGTAATTGGATGTTTCTTTCTGCTTATTTAGTCATGGTCATGTATTTAGTTTTCTTGTCATGTATTTAGTTTTCTTCAAAGTCATCTTCAACTCGTATTGTTGACAGCAGTGTCGACGCGTGACTTTTTCCGAAGTGTTACCAAAACCAGATGTAAAAAATATGATTAAAAAAAATTTTTTTTGAATATTCCAAATACAAGTTTTTGTTTATTTTAGGTACTTTATATTATTTTATGTACTGGACTGGAGTTATGTACTGGACTAGGGGATAAAACTAAACGAATCACTATTCAAAAACAATATGTAATATTCATATATATATATATATATATAGGGGAGAGTAACATAAGATGGGACACTTTTTTTGTTCCAACGAATTTTAAACAATCATTAAGGCAAATGAAAAAACAAAATATGGAAACAGAAACTTTATAACATTGACAAGAAACATTTTCATAGATAATATGTAAAAAAACAAAACTTTTTTTTCTAATTTAAAATGCAAAAAACTTTGCAAATGTCCCATTTTAGGCAACCTATATCCTAAAATGGGACATGGGGTTACTCAAAAAGGGACACTAAGTACAACAGTTGATACATGTGAAATAAAGTTCATCTAAAATTCCACAAGTTTCATTTGCCCAAAGGCAACAGTTTTTGCACTGATACCAGTCCTCTTTGCTAGATGCGTAAATACATTTACACACTGCACACAACTCCTTTTCTTCGCGCTCTTTTTTTTGTTCTGAGTCTAGCTTTCTTTTGCCTTTTCCACTTTTATTTTTTGTATTTTCATTCGCTTCAAGTTCATTTTTATACGGAGACTCAGTAAGAATGGTTGATGGTAGGGACCTATTAGAATTCATTTTCTTTTTTCTGCTCCGGGCTACTGGAACAGGACTTATCTGCAATATGCTGATATGCTTTTTCTGAGATTTTTCACTTTCGTCCTGGATTTTTGATGTTGAAGGTTGTGGATTATTTAAGATTCCGGCGTTTTCCTTTGATTTTTTCTTATTCGGGATATTTAGTGACTGATCTTTACCCAGAATGGACACTTCATTGGTGTTACTTTCAATAACTAGAGGGGGAGGGGCTTCAGTTCTGTCGTTTTCTTCCAAAGGTAATTCTGTCGTTTTACTTGGGGCAAATTCGTATTCCTGAAATATGTCGGGGTTGTATGGCCATATGCCAGCTGCTCTAAAACCATTCATAGCAGTTTTAACAGAGGCTGCCTGTGAAAAAGCATCAGTTACCGCTGCAGCAACCTGATATATGCCAAAAGTACGTCCAGGGTGGTTTTTCATCCATCTATTTAGCCCAGCGTCGTAGAATGTCATAAAAGGTTTAAAAAATGACACATCTAATGGCTGCATTTTGTGCGTGCAATGAGGAGGCAAGCTTAAAAGGATAAGATGGTTTTCTCTTGCAAAATTGATTACGTCTAAGCTTTTGGTGTGCGAGACATGACCGTCTAATATTAATAGGACTGGTTTTTCGGCAGTAGGTCTTACATTATTCACAAAATATTTCAAATATTTCAAAAAAACGTCGCGGTCCATCCAGCCCTTATCTTGAGCAAATGCTACACTTCCATTGGGAGCATTATCCATAAGCTCAGGTTTTATCCTCTTACGAGCAAAAATAAATGCTGGTGCTAGAAAATTTCCCGTCGCACTCATTGCACAGACGAGTGTGGTGTTCACTCCTCGTTCGGCACTTGTTAGCCCTCCTACCTGTCGTTTACCTTTCTGAGCTAGTACTTTAGACAGCTTTTGTACTGTTGTTACTCCTGTCTCATCCACATTCCATATTCGATCAGGAGACAAATCATACTTGGCAAAGATGGCTTCTAAATTTTTGAAAAATGTCGAGACAGCATTTTTGTTGAAGCCCGTCGCCCTTGCGTAGGACGTTGCTTCTGGTTTTCTAAGAGAAATGTTCGAATGACGGGACAGGAAACAATAGAGCCATTTTTTGGAAGCCATTCTTGTCACTTGGTTGAAGTTGTTGGGGATGCCGTTAATTGCAGCGAAATCGAAGGCTAATCGACGAAGTTCTTTATAGGAAACTCCAAAGAATCTTGATTCCATTTCCAAAACGTATGCTATAATTTCCTGTTCTTGCTGTTCATTGAAAACGCTACGAAATCTGCCCAGATGTTTTTCGCTGTTCTGTACCGTTTTATTTTTATTTCCCGTTCTTCTTGCGAGGGTACTTTTTGGCACATTGTAACGTTCTGCCGCGTCTCTGATGGAAAGCTCTCCTTTATGGACCTTGACAATCGCCTGCGACATATCTGTTTGAGACCACTTGCCGCGATTGGTTTTTCTAACATATTTGTATTTTTCTAAGTTGGGCATCTAGAAACAAGAAAAAATGCTGTTTACTATTCACATAGTAACTCTTTAAATAACCCTACTAACCGATAACACTTTATAAAAATATGTTTTATTTTTATTGTAATGCATACCAAATATAAGAGAAGAAAATAGAATAAGTTACCTAAGATGGGACGTCTCGACTTAGGAAACTTCTTTCTGTCCCATCTTAGGAATAATGAATATACAAAAAAATTTCATAACCCTACTTATCAGCAGTCGAAAATAAAATCATGCAACCATAGCAATATGTACAGTATAAAGTACCTAATGTTATGCCAAATAAAGAAATAAAACGCACTTACATTTTCCGAGTAAAAACACGCCTCGAATAAACCAGAATATTTTAACGAATGGCACGATAACAAGCAACGGCTTCTCACAGGACACTGCGAGATCGATGATGGCCGATATTCGTAAAACTTGTTCATACTGAAGGAAGGTTTCCGCACGGGACGGTAGATGTCAGTAGCCTCACAGAATAGACGGGCAAATTACGTGTCTCATCTTAGGTTACCGTCCCGTTTTAGGTTACTCTCCCCTATATATATATATATATATATATATATATATATATATATATATATATTTATATATATATATATATATATATATATATATATATAGATATATATATATATATATATATATATATATATATATATGTATATATATATATATATATATATATATATATATATATATATATATGTATATGTATATACATATATTAATTCGAGAAAATTAAATTTTTAACTTTCAAACCCTAACTAGCATCACATAATAAAATATTTTTGCGTACTTCTTTATTTAAGTAGTTAGTTAATAATTATTTGGTAATGTATTATTTAATCAACGGAATTTAAAATAAAACGCAAAACTTAGAAATATTGTTTTATGTAATCACAAGTCACTACAAACACAGGAAAAAGCGAAATGTATTACAAAAAATATTTTTCTGTTCTTCATTTGTCTAGATTTTATTATTTTCTCCTCATTTTGTTACTACTTCCTACTTTTTTGTTGTTTTTGTTATAAGGTAAGCCTCTATAGACCGATCTAGCCCTTTTAGAAGTACAAATTTTTTTCTTAAAAATTTTCCTTTCTTCTTCTTCTTCTGGTTCCTATCCGTTTCGGATGTTGGAAATCATATTGGCAATCATGACCTTGCTCGCTGCGGCTCGAAATAGCTCCGTTGAGGTTTTCTTAAACCATGTTCTTAAATTCCGCAGCCATGATATTCTCCTTCTACCGGGAAGTTTTCCTTACTTTTTAAAAATATCTATATAAAAAAAATGACAAGGAAGGGGCTTTTAAAACAAAGTCGTCTGTCGTATGAATATAATTTTGGTGGCAAAAGATACTGCTTCTCAGGTAGATGCACCTAATCGTGATATGTAAATGGTTTGGGTATAATTGATGTCTTCCACTGTCCATTATAATAATCTCGGTGTTTCAAAAGTAGTGGATGATCTTTCAATATTTCGAGTTCTCTCATTGGTCTTGATTTATATGTTGGTAGAGTGACGTAAATTTGGTCCAACAATAGTGACCGCGTTTCTTTTAACTGCGAATTTTTCCGCGTTTGTTACTTGGTGCACTACCAGTAGCTTTTAAACTTTTTCGAATATTTTCAAGCCTTTACCGACCATTTCCATGAAGACTAAAAAAAGCTTTAAAATAAACTGTGACATCACTAGTTTTATCGTCAGTCGTTATCCGAACTCAAGCTTGATGTAGCTTAACATCGGGCTCTTCTTTACTTTATGGGCATTAATGCTTTATGGGTTTTTTGCTTATTTTAAAGCGATTTAAATTAATTTGTTTTACTTGTAATTAAAATTAATTTTCTCTGTTATAGCTGTTCCAATAAGGAATTGCTGCCAAAAGAAGTGCTTAATTTAATTAAACAACGCAAGCTTGAGTACCTCGGCCACGTGATGCGGAACGAAGAAAAATATCGAATTCTTCAACTTGTTATGCAGGGTAAAGTATTTGGCAGAAGAGGACCGGGGCGCCGTCGTATCTCGTGGTTGAAAAATCTCCGACAATGGTTTGGGATGACCTCAGCGGAGCTGTTTCGCAGAGCAGTCAACAAAACCACGATAGCCTTGATGATCGCCAACATCCGGACCGGATAAGGCACTGAAGAAGAAGAAGAATAAGGAATTACAATGCTCTTTAACAGACTGATTTTATTGATTTAAATAAAAACACAGCTAATAGCTCCATTTCTTCGAAGAGTGAGGAGAAAAATAGATTAAGATATTTTATTTGCGATAATACTGATGATGACACTGATTTCGTTGACTCTTCTAGTGAACCATCCGAAAGCTCCAGTTCAGTTCTAGAACGGAAAAAACTTTTAACTCCACAGATATGTATAATCGAAACATTATGTAAATAAAAAAAATTTTTATAATACATAGAATGATATGAAACAGGAATGCGTAAAAGATGCAAAAACATGTTTGATTATTAATTTTATTTAGCGTATGACTCCATTAACAGTTCTGTGTATAAAAGAATATACCTCTGATATATTGACCAAATCTGGTCTGATATAGACCAAAAAGATATAAGATGCATTGAAAACTTGTACTGGCATCAAACGGCACAGTTAAAAATAGACAATTCTATATCCAAACCCATACATATAAGAAGGGGCGTTCGACAGGGATGTGTGCTTCCCCTCTTTTATTTAACATTTATTCGGAAGCCATATTTCAAGAGTCTTTGAGGATGCAAAGATGGGAATCAAAGTAAATGGAGTATTGATCAACAACATACGATATGCTGATGATGGTGTCTTAATTTGTGACAACATAGTCGATCTTCAACAACTTGTCACTATAATCGGAGAATACAGTAAGCGAATGGGATTAGAGATTAATACCAAAAAAAAACAAATTTATGATCATCTCCAGAAACTTGGATGCACTTGAAAACTCCACCATAACACTGAATACTAAGTCCATTGAAAGAGTGAGTAAATTTAAATACCTGGGATTGTGGCTTTTTGAAGACTGGGCATCGGACAGGGAAGTAAAATGTCGCATTGAGCAAGCTCGACAAGCTTTCGTAAAATTCAAGAAGGTACTGACTTGTTCAGAGTTCGATCTTCAACTGAGACTAAGGTTTACTAAGTGCTACGTGTGGTCAGTGCTGCTATATGGCGTAGAGGGCTGGACACTCAAAACGAGGGAATCTTTCGAAATGTGGCGCTATCGCCGTATCCTAAAAATACCATGGACAGCGAAAATCACAAATATAGATGTCCTTAAAAGAATAAACCAAGAACGCCTACTTTTCGAAACCATCAAGAAAAGGAAAACGGCGTATCTAGGTCACATCATGCGAAATGAAAAATACCAGTTCCTTCAACTTATAATCGAGGATAAAATTGAAGGCAAGAGAGGAATGGGACGCAAGAAAATGTCCTGGCTCCGAAACATAAGGCAATGGACAGGGATTAACGACATACAATCTCTGATACATATTGCAAGAAATAGAGAATTAATGGAACATGTGATCGCTAACATCCATTAGTGGATTTGCATCTGAAGAAGAAGAAGATGTATAAAAGAAGAGGGCAATACATTACAAAGAGTAAATAATAAGAATTAATTTTTACAAACAAACATTTAATTAACAAATATATTCAATTGAATCTTTGGTCCCTATCTGAACGGGCATTCTTCCACTAGATCTTTAACCGTTTGGCTTGCAGCACTGTAATAACAGTGTGGTGAGGGTATTTTGGCTCACCTAAAAATTGTGTCTGAGTAACTCCCACAGTTTGTTTTTATTCTGTTTAGTGTAGTCCAGATTTGTCTTGATTGGTCAAAACCCCCTGGCTTGCTTGTAATACATGGCATATTCCGGGTATCAGAAGGTGCATTCTTTTCCCAATCTTGGCGCCAACAGTCGGTTATCTTGAAGTTAATTAAAATTCTTGCAGAATTTAGATTTTTCTTTTTCGAACGAAGCATACTTATATCTTTACAGGTGTTACCAACGTAGGATCGGATCTCAGGATCGGCGTTAATTTTTTTATACTTCCTGACAAGAGCATGTTCTCAGCATGCTAGCTCAGTGGTGGTAGCCAGTATGTTAAAGTGATTTTTATTGTGCCCAATATTATACGTAAGGAAAAGGAGATAATACGTAAATCCTGGCTTAGTTGGTCGTCAATACGTTTGGTGTGTGGGCTGTTGAGCCACGCTGGTGCACAGTACTCTGCAACCAAATACACGAGTCCCAGTGCTGTCGATGTAAGTATAGACTCTGAGGAACACCATGTGGTACAGCATAACTTTTGCTGAATGTTATTTCGTTTCCTTAGTTTTGCAGTCATCTTTGTAAGATATTCTGATGTTTTTTAAAGCTTAGCGTTCTATCGAGTGTCACACGTGGATATTTTTGGTGTGTAGTGTGGTTGAGGAGTTTGTTTTTAAAATTGATTTTTAATTGGTAGTTGGCCAGTCTACTACTTAAATTAAAGCTTGATAGTTCTGTCGGCGTTGGGTTGTAATGTCCAGTGACAAAAATACCTTTTGTGGGTGGCCAGGTCTTCTTCTTCTTTATCCTTTTATGTAAACATGACTTTGTCTGTTTTTCAATGTACCTCCAGTAAGTTTTTGTTCCATCGTTTTCGTGGTCTTCCTGTTGATCGTCTTCGTATTGGAGAACCGTCTCTTGCTGTCTTAACTACTCTATTTGTTGTCGTTCGGCTTATATGATTATTTCATTTTACTCTTCTATTTCTTACCTAAGTTCTCCATCTTACATGTATGTCGTATATATGTACTTATAGCTCTGTCTTATAGTATCTTATCATCAATTTTTCATCTTTGCTGTTTCTAACATCCTTTTTATCCTTTCTGTGCCAGGTCGTGTTTCTGCTGCGTATGTCATTATTGGTCTGATGACTGTTTTGTAAATTCTGTCTTTCATGTTTTTTCCTGATATTTTTATTTCTTCTTATTGTTTAGTTCAGATAACCTGCGGCTCTTTGTGCTCCATTCACTTGATCTTTCAATTTAGTTTCGAGCTTTCTGTAGCTAGATAATGTGATGCCTAAATATTTAAACTCCATCACTTGTTCTAGTATCCTATCTGTTCTATCCGACCTTCCAGATCCAATTTACATCTTAGAAAATTTGCTGTTATAACCAAGCCTTTTGTCTTTTTTAAACTTTCTGGCAGTTAGAAGTCTGCATAGCAGGTTATTTTAAGTTGTTTTCTCCCATTTGGTTTTTTTTTTAGTTCTCACGTTTTTTATTATTTCATCCATAATCAGGTTCAACAATAGAGGATTCAGGAAATCTCCCTGCCTTATTCCATTGCCAGTTTCAATAGGATCGGTTAGTTTTTCTTCTACTTTTACTTTTATAGTGTTGTTTTGGTAGATATTTTTGATTGTTTTGATTATTCCTAGAGGTATTTCTCTTGCGTACAATAAGTGGATAACGTCCTTTAACATCAGAAGGTGGTTAGACCCCTATTTGATCCCCCGAGGTGACATGGCGCCCGACAACGTGGATTATTCCGAACCTGCGACCCAGCTCGCTTTACAGAACGCAACACACCGTTGACTTCAACATGGGTTGAAGTCAAGAGAACAATGGGGAGAGCCACGGAGGTTAGAATGCTATACTCTAACACTCTGCCATCGAGCTCTGTAGCAGTCCTGATGCCTTTCGTGTGCCAGATGTCTCAACGAGTCAGCCTTCTTCAACGCTTGAAGCCCCGGAAGCTACGGAGATCCTGAAGTAGCCACAGTCCCTTCCTGCCCTCCCCGAAATGTGGCGATACCACGGAGGCCCGGGCAAACTCGCCTACGAAACCCCAGGATAAAGTGGATGGGAACTTGATTGCAGAGAAGAAGACGAACCGCTGAGAGAAATGGTACACCGACCGTGGATGGAGCCTGCCAAAGAGGAAGATACAGTAACAGTAGAGGCAGTAACATCCATCCCCCAGGTTCCAGATAAGTGTTGTGTGAGCTTTATAGACAATTTCTTTAATTTACTTGTATTTTTTTGCATCTATTTTCTTGTGTATTTTCACATGTATTTTTGTATTTTTATTCAATAAATATTTTCCCAGCCGCAGAGTCTCCAGAGGAGGGGGGATGTCATCGAATGCCATAGTCTGTTGACTAGTACGCATTTCGATGCGCATCGCCCCGCCTCAAATTTTCCCATTGGCTCTTGACCTGGAAATCCCTATTTATCGCTCGAACAGCGCATATAAATATTGGCGATTTTCAGGTCAGCCAAGTCAGTTCCTCACGGGCTCTCCGAGAGCTTAGTGCTCTCGGGGCTCTGCTCCTGTTCTATTTTACATACTCTGTGGCTGAGAGTTATTTTCAACTTTAACTTGGTGTTTTTATTTCGACAATCCTTTGTCATGTAAGAAAATATCTTGTCTTTCTCAAGACAAGCCATCGGAAGACCACAACCTAATGTACCATTTTCGACGAGGAATTTGTTGTGTAAGAAATATCTTGCCTTTTTCAAGGCAAGACACCAGTCTTTCAAGCAGTCTTTCAAGCAAGATTCCAGTAAATGGACTTAAGCAGAGGAGCTCTCGACAGTATATTCGAAGCCCTCTACAGAGCACCCGGGGATATCAGAAGGTGGTTAGACCCCTATTTGTTCCCCCGAGCTGACAATACTACCGAGGACATGACACAAAGATATTTCAAAATTGACAGTTCTGGATCATACAATGATTTATTCAGATTATTATTTTGAAATACAAAAGACTAATATAATTATGAACATTTAATAAATAATACAAAACATATCACATAAATATTATTATTATATGTATAATATTATATGTATATATATCTTTATATAATGTATATATATATATATATATATCTTTATATAATGTATATATATATATATATATATATATATATATATATATATATAATTATATATACAAAAGGAACATTTTTATATTCGAGAGAGGAAAAGGGAGAAAATATATCTTCTGTCTCTCTCTTACTCATTATCTTACATATGTAATGATTTCACAGATTCACTCCCATACAAATTTCCAACGTGGAGCGCGCGTATAGGAGTATAACTTCAGAATCTATATGTTTCCTGCAGTATTTTTTGGACTTAAGTCAGTTCATATAGCCTAGGGAAATAGTTATTTTTTCGTGAAACTGAACCGGCCAGACAAATCACAGTTGTTTTAAATAGTATGGACCTCTTTAACAAGAACCTAGTTTACTGTAGTCAATTTTTCGGTAAATTAGTTATTAACAAATTAAGGTCAAAAAAAAACGGTAAATTTTGGCTTTTTTCGTTTATCAGCAAAAAGTAAAGCATTTAAAACAAATTTTAGAATAAGAAATTGGTAAGTTATATAAAAAACTTTAAAATTACGATTTCTAAATGTTTCTATCCTTATTTGTTGCTTAATAAGTTGCAAAATTTTTGTTTTTTATAAATATTAATAACTTTTTTTAAAATAGTGGGTAGGTTCTTGTGGAGCTTAAAATATAATTAAAATTTAAAGTTGATAGGTCAAAGAGTTTAAAAGTTATTTAATTTGTTTTTCCCGAATTAATTTTTTTGTAGTAATATAAGTCAGAAAATTATATAGAGATATTAATTATACAGGAAACTTCGGAAAGAAGATTTATTCTATTACTATTGTTAAAAAAATAACGACAAATGATTTTAAATATTGCAAAATAATTTGGCAAAACATATCGATTTTTTGCTTACAAACAATTACAATGACTTTTTTACCATTACCTACAAGAAACGGATTTCTTTATATTTAGAAATCCTCAATTTTGTGCAAATTTGAAAGAAAAAAGTTGACATCAGATCCTTTGGGACGAAGTTAGTGTCTTTTTCTTAATCAATAATAGCTTTGTTTACAACAATTAAGAGATCTTATTAGAGTCGTCTGAAGGAAAAGATTTTAAAGTTTTAACGTGAAAAATTCCAAATAGATTGCAATTTAACGGAATCCTTCACAAATCTTCAAAAATGTGGTCCTTAAAATCGGTCGACTTTGAAACCAGTAAAGCGGCGGCCGGCGGGGAAAGAAGCTATTAACTACTTCTCTGCTTCTTGTTTATGGATTTCGACGTTTCTCTTTTTAATTTGCGTAAATTACAAATATGTGTTATCTAAATAATTAAATTGTTAAATAAACCATCTAATTTGTTTAAACAATTCTTTTTAGTTTTTAACTTTTTTAAGGAATATTTGAAGTAATTTTTATTGTAAGACATAAATATTTATGGTTAATATATACTTCTTCAATAAACTCAGATTTTATGAAAAAAAAACAAACTATCCTATTCAATTATTTCTAAAAATAGTATTGGTTTATGTTATACTTTGGAAATGTATAATCACAAATAAACCTAATAAAATATGAATAGACCCAATAAAATAGGTTTTACTTTATCGTTTAAAACACATTGTTTATTTCTTACCCACAATCTTAATTTTATTTTAATCGGAAGAATATGATGCTGCAATATTACAGTAAAAAGTTTACCTAAAGTATACTACGGGAACTTGCTTGCAAAAAAGAATTAATAGTTTAAACAAAAATGAAATTTTTTATTTCTCAAAAATTGTTATAAATAAACAGCTTCCCGTAGTAAACTTTTTGTCAAATTTTTACTGAAATGTATCATCATATTTATTCTTTCGATTAAAATAAGATTCAGCTTATAATTAAAACATAAACAATGTGTTTTGAACAGTAAAATTTAGATGTTTGTCGTCAATCCCGAAACGTAACGGTATATTAATTTGTTTAGGAAAATTTTAAACTTACTTATGGTATATAGTATATAACATCAAAATTAACTTTCGCATTTTGAACTTATTTTGTAAACTTTCAACTCATATTTTTTGGTTTCTTAAATTCGATGTCCAACCTATTGAAAATTGTCATTGAAAAACGTTAAAATCGGAATTTTTAATTGTTTATTTGCATTTCACGTCATTAACCCTTTCAGTCATGACTTTTTGTTTTTATAGATAAAATTTTTTTAATGTGCACTATGAAATAATTGATTTTTTTAAAGATTTTTTGCAGCAAAAAAAAATTAAATATCTTAGTGCTATCCGTAGTACACTGAGCCAAAAGCAAAAAAAAATTAATTAAGCATGTTTTATTTGAATGTGTTAAAATTTCTTTTACATTACTTTGAGCGGTACAATAAAAAACAATTTTGTTTTTTTATACATAGATGTGCTTTACATTTAATGCAAAAAAAATGTGTTTTTTCAGTACATTTTGGCAATTTACACCTGGTTTGGGAATGTGTAGTTTTATCGTCAAAGTCAGGAAAGTGTCCTATACCATCTAATCGAACTTCTCTGATAGTTCCATATTCTTGACACCATTTTTTGCTAGGTGGAGGAGATGAACTGGGTGAATTATCAGTTGAAGATGGTCTTCCAACCTTTTTACCCATTTGTCCACAATATATGAGCGCTTCTGCAATATACAAACGAAAATAAAATAGGTAAAAGTATCTTTTTAGGCTATATTGAGGAACTTTGCTTCTTCTCGTTATTCCAGCCATGCGTTACTGCATACCAAATCAAGAGCATGTGTAAACGTTCTTAGGGTATACTTTTTACACCTTGTAAAAGTTCTATATATAGAAATCAAAAATTCTAATTTGTCAGCGCCTCCCATACTGGCATTGTAATGTTTTATAACTTCTGGTCGAGGCACCATAAGATACTGTTTTTCTGTTGTGCTCCATCTCTTGCAAGTATTTTCTTCTCCTTTCGACTGAAAATTTGAGGCCATGGTTACACATTTGTTATCTAACCATATAGTCATTATGACTTTGTGAAAATCCTCGTTCTTTTTTAGCTATTAGCTTATCTGGTAAAAGTGGAGTTTTTGCAAAACGTTCTGCTCTGGCAGAACAGGAGGCATAAATATGCCTGTTTTGAAGCCACTGCAATAGTTAGTAATTAGAAAAATAATGATCGAAATAAAGCTGATGGTTTGAATTGGTTATTCTTTCAGTAAGTTTTATTACGACAGCTGCACTTTGACCAAAAACTTGATGATAAAGGGAATTTAGTTCTGTAGTAGGACCTTGGTATACAACGAAGTCGTAAAGTAAACCGGAACTTTCACACAAGGCATACAGTTTTATACCCCATGGACACAGCTTGCCTTTTATATATTGCTTAATGCTTAACTGTCCCTTGAACGGAATAATTTGTTCGTCAATACATAATTTTTATTCAAGTGATAATTGCATACATCTTTGTCGTATTTTTTCGTAAATAATTCTAACTTTCCAAAATTTATCAGTGTCATTTGTTCCATTGGCATGAGTAAAATGTAGATGGGTTCGTAATTTTGAAAATCTATTGTACTCCATATTATTTTTAACAACATTTACACAAAGTTTGCTGTCCCAATAAAATTTTATACGAGGATAATTTAGGTTTCCTATAATAATATGAATGCCCACAAATCTTTTTATTTTGTTGATATTTGTATTCTCAAAGCGTGTATTATTTTGCTGGTGATAAAGATTTGTGTATATAACCATAGTATCAAACAAGGTGTCATCAAAATATTTATAAAAATATAATCTGTTGGTGATTTTAGGTGTGTAAGATTTGCTTCTGTTTTTTGTGCCCATTGTATAGTAGTGGGCGTTATTTTGCTTTTTTCCGTTAAATCATGTGTCTTCAAAAACTCCTCAATTAACTGTTTACGCCCTAGTTTGCTTTTTAGTAGATCTTGAGAATTAGTATCATAGTTGTTGGCAACATGGGATGCTGAGCTTTACGAAGTGACACTTTCAGAAAATTCAGCCCCCAAATCATTTACTTGACTGTTAGTATCGTTATCATTACCTAAAATTAACTTATCATATAACCAAAATAAGTAGTTGATGATCTTACCGTTAATTCTGTCGTCTCTCTGGAGATCTTCGGACGTCAATATCTCATCAGTCTCTTCATCACAGAACCCTTCCACATTAGAAAGTTCAGCCTCTATCAACTCATACAGTTCTTTTTTACTCAATGGCTTCTTTTTGTTATATTTACTAATTTTTAAAAGTATATATCTGCAAAAAAATTAAAAAAAGTAAGTGCCTGAGGTTTTTATTTGAATCAAATTGTACTTAGTAGTAGTAAAACTTAAAAACATAAAAAAGATGTATGGGTTTATAATTAATATTTTAGTGATTAAAACAAAGTATAAACTTGTAACAAAAAATTAAAACTTACCTTTCAATCGTTTTTTACTGCAAAAAATGTCATCCGAAAATTAGAAAATAAAGAAAGCAACAGTTTCTCATGACGAGGTTGGCAACTGGTACTAAAACTTTTAGAACTACAGACACCGTTATTGGCTACCGTTTTACTAAATAGGTAAATCTGCTATTAAGATATAGATGATACCACACAGTATAAATCGTTCATTTAGCATTACAAAAGTGCACTTTTTAAAAGTGTTAAAAGGGTTAAAGTATGTATTTTACGAAAAAAATACAAGAACAACTTTGGTCTTGATACAAATTATTAAAAGAAAGTAATTTGAAGCAAAAAACGTTTTTTTATACTTTTTTTAAAATGTGTTAATTAAATAAATAATAATTACCAAATAAATAGGTTGCCATGAAAAAATTTTCATTGACATAATTTTTCCATTAAGAAAAATCCCAAATTTTTATTTAAGATTTATATTTTTAAATAAAAATTAGTAAGTAGTTTCAAGTAGAAAGAATTGAATAGGATAATTTGTTTTTTTCATAAAATTTATTATAAATAAATTATTTACGAAGTGTATTAAAGAATATTATTATATATTAATCATAAATTTTTATGTGTTACAATAAAAATTACCTCAAATAATATTAAACAAATTTAAACTGAGAAAAAATTATTTAAACAAATTAAATAGTTTATTTAACAATTTAATTATTAAAATAATATATAATCGTATTGAACACAAAATTTATATTTAAATTGAAAAAGAGACGTCGAAATCTGTAAACAAGAATCGGAGACACAGTTAATAGCTTCTCCCCCCTCTATCGCTTTTACGAGTTTCAAAGCCGGCCTATTTAAGGACCACATTTTTAAAGATTTGTAAACCTAATATACTATATAATAAGACCTGGTAATTGTTATAAACAGAGCTGCTATCAATTAATTTAAGAAAAGGCACTAACTTCGTCCTAAAGTGTCCAAAAATAATATCTTTTTCTTTTGAATTTCTAAAGAAATGCAGGTTTTCTAAATATTCATACAAATATTTTTTTGCAGGCAATGGAAAAGTTATTCAAATTGATTTTAAGCAAAAAATCGACATGTTTTTGCAAAATTATTTTGCAAACATTTAAAATTATTTTTTCCCATTTTTTTTTAATAATAATTACCAATAAAACTTCTTCTTTCAGAAGTTATCAGTATAATTACTATTACTACTTATATAAATATTTTAATAACCAATTAATATTTTAAGCACCACAAGACCCAACATTGTATGTAATATATTGGTTATAAATTAATTTTTAAAAAAGTTAATAATATTTATAAAAAACCAAAATTTTTAACTCATTTTGCAATTTTCTAAGCAACAAATAAGGATATGAACATATAAAAAAAAATCGGTTGCCTGTAAAGTCGGTTTTACGGGCGAAGATTTTACGTGACAACGTCTTTTTCTCGGTAGAATATTTATTGATATGAATATTATTAAATTGCACAATAGTTGTTTGCAGTTGAAACGCGCTGTTTCTTCTCAATCGACTGAATTACGATTGATTGCAGAGTGATTTAAACTAATAATTTACTTAACACTATCAACATTTGTCAATAGTATGACATAACCTATAAACTCAGTTTCTCAACTTTTGTGTCAATCTAACAATTAATCAATCAATCATAGTTTACGATAATGAAATATTAGTGTACAATTATTTACCTTTATTGTTGTAGTTGTTGTAAATGACGAATCTAAGCACTCCACATTTTCACTACAGACACAGCTGACGATACTTTAACCACACGTGTGAACTTGTATTATGACGCTTTCTCGGTTTTCCAACGCCAAGAACGCTCGAGAAAGACAGAGACACAAGCACGCACCGATTCAACGTGCCTAATTCTCTAGTGCTGCGCGCGCAGCGGACCGATCATGTTTGAGTGGGAGAGAGACGCAAGGCATTCGCCGGTCCGGCGGGCCTCTCTCTCGTTCGGTGACTCATCGTAACAGACGTGAGCGGGCGTTACACTTTTTCATGAGTGACTCCGAGCCACAACCTAATTTAAGACGTTGTCACGTCAAAACGCCATTTTGAAGGTTTTTTACACTCAAATTTGTTTCGACTGCGTCATTTTTTGCTGATAGACGAAAAAAGCAAAAATTACTGTTTTTTGACCTAAATTTGTTAATAACTAATTAACCAAAAAATATACTACAAGAAACTAGCTTCTTGTTATAGAGGTTCATACTATTCAAAACAACTGTCGTTTGCCTGGCCGGATGAGTGTCACGAAAAAAAGCTTTTTTCCCTTGGCTATACGAACTGAGCCCTGATGCAATCATACTTTCACGTGGAATTTATCAGTCCCACTAAAATATTATCAAAAACAAAAAGTATTTTATATTTTTAACAGCTACAGAATATTTAGATATAAAATGTAGAAAACAGTGTGAACAGATAATAAATTGTACTAGACATGTATATATTCATCCACCTAAAGTCGTTCCTACTAAAAACAAACTATGCCCATTTCATGACTTTCTCAATTTCCATTTATCACGAGCAGCGATAAATAAAAAGTCAGAAGTGTCAGCCAGATAGCTGTCTTCAGACTATAAATGAAAACCAAATACCCTATCACGTTTTCTCGTTTAATATTCGCAACAAACATAAAAAAGTTTCCTCTCTGCTACAGCAGCAAGCGCGTGCTGTAAATATCAAGGGAAAGTTATGTCGCCACTGTAATATTTTCAATACACACCAAAACTGTCCCGATATTAGTCCTCCTTTTTGGGTCACGTTTCGTAATTCCGAAGAAGTGTCATGGCGACAGTGGAAACGGACGAGAAAAATGTTGCGTTATGTGTTTGGCGTAGGCAAAGGGGATTCCAAGGAAATTCTAAATCGTGCCGTCATCAAAAAAAGGAATGCGTGTGAGGGGAGTCCCAGTGAATTGATGATAGTGAAGTTTTGTGGAAGGTATTCAAGAGCATTACTATTATTCAAATCTATAGGTACAACATTTAACTAGATGGAAACTTTTTGACCAATACATATAAATATATTCTGTATATTAACAATAGGTTTTTAACCGTCTCAGGGCGGTTTTAATATACTACTCATTAAAAGTAAGAAATACTGTTTGAAAGTGTTTGAACACTACCGATAAATGTCTAACAAGTCTCGGTTTTAAAATAAACAATTACCATGAATGTGTCTGTTTTATGCCAAAACTCCACGGTTAAAAAGTTTCACAAAAAATAAAGAAATTAAAAGTGGAAAAATGTCAAATCTCCAATTTAATTTAAAAATCATACATAATACATTTATATGCATGGTCTTAATATACAGAAGGGTCAAACAAAAACAAAGCAGATGCATTATCACGAATTGCGATAACATATTTGAAAAATACAGCAACACTTCGATTTTTGATTAATAAGAATCAACCCAATAGTTTTTTAGGCCAATTGGGGTCAAATAAGATATCATTTGAAAGGTTTTGCATATTTGAAATTTCCTATATTTAATAAACAAAGTCATGTTGTTTTCGGTCATTTTTTTCGCTCAAGTGGCTGCCAATCCGATATTATTGTCAGTTGGTGATGATCTGGTAAGCTGCTTTCGCTGTATTTCTTCTATGCTCGTGGTTGTGTCCATGATTTGTTTAATTTTTTCTGTTCTGAAAATCTGTTTCTGGAACAAAGAGTTTTTGTTCCGTTCTCTTAGCGAATTACCAGGTTTCGCATCCATAAAGTACAATGCTTTTAAAAATGGTCTTATAAAGCTGTATCTTTTTCTATTTAGATATAGTTTTTGACCAAAGTGGTGAGTTTAGTGCCCCGATTATGTTTTTCCTTTATGGCTCGTTCTGCAATTTCTATTTTAGTGCGTCCATTAATTTCCATGTTTAAGTTTAATTTGTCGTTTTCAACTCCTCCTTTGCACATGTATTTTGTTTTAATTGAGTTAACATTTGGTCGGCATCTCTCGTATTTCTGTATTAGTGCTTTGTTATAAATTGCAGATCTTCCTGGTCCTGTATGATGACTACTTGATCGTCCGCGAAATGAAGAGTAGGTATATGAGGATATTTCGTAGTCTTATGGTATACCCATTCCAGAACATGATCTTCATTTCTTCAGTATCTTTCAAGTAGACATTGAAGTGTTTTGAAGATAGACTACAGCCTTGCCTTAGTCCCTTATTTATCCTAAAATTATCGGAGAACTGGTTGTTAATATTTCGTCAGCTTACTGCCAAAACAAGCTAACTCCACTATTTGTCGATTCTGAGTTAAGTATACCTTTATACTTAAAAATACTCAAAAAATATAGTGACAAAACCAAAAAAGTTTAAACAGATTATAAATGTGGAAAACATAAGGGGTTCAAAAAACTAACTCCAGTGATAACACTTTTATTCAGCCAAAAACAAATATTATGTGTAGTTGTATGTTATAATAAAATAATAATTTAGCATTTACAATATTCTCGTTCTACCGAAAGAGAAGTGTTAAATAGATTATTTTTACTGTACTATGCCTGTGTAAATGCACACATTTCATGTGTAAGTGTGATAATAATTTGTAGAAATGTACATTATCCTTTAGTAGATGGGTGACAGCGTACAGGTATTTTCAGTTTTAAACATAGATTTTTTTATTCTAGAGTTAGTGTACTTTTTATTAACTTGTAAAACAGTTTTATTAATTAAAAATATTCTCGTGTAGTTCTTATTTATTAAGAATGGTGTTAGAAGCCGAATTATGCAATAGTAATGAGAATCTAAAACCGGTTTTCCAAAAAGAACTTATAGAAGGATATTCTGCCACATTCATCCGACAATTGTCGGATTAATCCGACAATTGTCATTGTGGCAGAATTGTCAAATTGTCAAAAATAATTTTTTCCCCTAAAAAGAGCATAGATAATAAAAAAGCCCATAGACAGAATAACTTTATATGTAACACATTTGATCTTCAATGTGTATTGCAGTTTCTCCACAGCTGTAACTGAACTCTCTCTTTTCTCTGAGACATGTAGCAAACAGAATCGCAATCAGAGTATTACTGCCTTACTTATTTATTTAGTATAAATAAATCCCAACTTATCTGAGATAGAACAAAAATTTTTCGACAGTAGACATGGCTACATGGAGGTATATAGCATGTTTACACCGCATGAACTGCTTATTATGGCCATATAACAAGGACGTGTTGATCTGGTAAGAAACCTTATATTGTAGAAAAACTCACGTATAAGGACTATTTGACATTTTGTCAAAATAGTTTGTTGAAACAGACTTAAAAAGGCATACTCCAAACCTCGGCTCATCAGTTCAATATCAAAACAGGATCTGTTAAAACTCTGCGTATCAGGAGTCGTTACCGACTTCGAAAAGTATCGACGACAATATCTGAGCCTGATATTGAGGACAGTTGCGTTCAAAATAAGTCGAAAGATGAATGACTTTGTACAGCCAAAACCAGACGAGTGCAGCAAAGAAATGTTTTTCATATGTATTTTTATTTTTAAATTCATTTTAACAATTTTTTTTAAAAAGTTTTTGTTTGCAACGGTAGCTAGTTTAATATGTTTTAGTCAATTAACCATTTTTTTGATTTAGGGGATTTTACAGTTTAAAATGTAGATTTCTCAAAAGTCTAAAAAGTGGAGTTAGCTTGTTTTGGCAGTAAGCCGACGATTAGTTTTGATCGAAGATAGTTGTAGAATTGTTGTATTGCTTTCACAAGTGTAATGATAGTAGATGAGCTTTTTAGCACTTGCTATAGTATTGTATCATAACATTTTGTTTAGTTCACAAAAATATTAGATGAGTTGGTCAATCACTAGCCATTATTTTTTCATTCAGTTGGGTTAAAATGTTGATGTAGTCGATACAAGATAGTTCAACTCAAAATTCTGCTTACTATTCCAGCTTAAGTCGTTTATATTCGTTTTCGACTACGGTTTTTATAACTTTTCCGTACAATCTACTAAAAGTGCTGGTAACTGAGATGCAGCGGTAGTTTTTGCCTTATCCCCTTTTTTATAATTCGGTATAAAACATTCCTTTTTCCAGTTTTTAGATATATCATATCCGTTTTGGTATCTATTAAAAAGTTTTCTCAGCTAACAACAGTTCTGTAAGCAAGTACCAACAAGTTAGTGTTAAATTTTTTAAAAGTTCAGCAGGAATTCATTCTATTCCAAAGGCTTTTTTATTGTTCATGGTTGTTATAAGTTTGACAGTTAGGTCATCTCCAATGGTTATTTCTAGTCCATGAATTTAGTAATTCCTATATATCTGTTGGAAAGATTTAGGTCTGAATTCTCATGGTTCTATTGAGTAGTGACTTTTAAATTTATTTGTGTTGATGATTTGTAGGTTTGTTGTATTTCTGTCCTCCCTCCTTAGATTTCTTATAAATCTCTAAAACTACGAAGACTTGCTTTAACCTAGACATGATTGTACTTCCCCACATTGTCGTTCCTATGTTTAGTTTTTGTGTCTTATAACCATTCTGTTAAAAATTTTTTGTTAACTGCGGTGTTGGTTTTTGTCGTCTACTTCTTGGAGGGTAAGCCATTGTGATACGGTCAAGTACAGAAACTTAGATTCCTTGTGGACTTCATAATATGTTCTTATTGGTTCGTCGGTAAGTTCGATCTTAATTTCTCAAAGCTTCATACGAAGCTCTCTTTAGCGATTCTACTAGGTGATAGACGTGTACTACATAAAGTATATTTGTGTCGTAGTTTATATATGCACTATTAAGTTTATGGTCTAGTCTGTTTGGAAATAGTTTTTATATGGTGTCATCGTAAATGTTGTTTATATTAAACTTTGTTTCCTCTCAGTTGTTTCATAGTTTTTGGTTGAGATTTGATTATTTTTATGTTGTAGAAAATTTGAACTCGACATTTCAGTAAATAATGATTTAATCCATATTCCATCCCCCGGTATAATCGGGTGTCTTGTATTTTTACTTTAGATGTCTGTTCAACTATAATATTGTCAATACCTGATTTTAATTGTCTTTTGTTCTGATTAAAAAGTATGTTATAGCGGAATAAATGCCACTTAATAGTGTGAAAATAGCTACCACGGTTGGACTGCAAAGAAGTGTACATAAGGAAGATGGTAAAGGCACTAATCCTTGGCAACAGGGTTACACAAATAATGGTACTAAGGTCCATGCTTCAGTCTAATATAGGTATCTGGGTCAGGGTTCAACACAGAGCTAGACTACAAGAGATTCGCTACTAAGATTAACAAAGAGAAGAACAAAAACACACACAAAAAAACACAAAAGTGAAGAAAATTCTTGGGCACCACCTTATTTTGGAAGGAATGTGGAAACCTAGGAAGTACGAAAATGGAAAGGAAATAAGAAGAGAACGATAATGGGAAAGATGTCAAATGATTACAACACAGCAACAAAAAGAGTAGGGAAGAGTAATTATATACCGCGGCAAACAATAAAAATACGACATATATACCTAATATACAGATAACAACATTGTTTTGCTGACCATAGGAATTAAGATTTATTGCAATCCCATCTCTAAAGTATATTTATTATAATGCTCTAAAACTAATTTTTTGGTTATTTTTAAGCTTTAATAGCAATACAAATAAATAAGTAAGGAAATAAATGCTTTGTTGTCACTGAAAATTGTACAAATTTTATGGACAAAACTTAAAACAACAAGACAAGAAAAAAGAAAAAAAAAATCAGAATAAGAAATCTTTGTACCTTCATAAAAAAAAATAATAAAATTATTCCAAACTTAAACATAAAAAATACTACCTAATTAAGAACCTACAAACCTCGTAAAATGTATTTTTTTTTATTTTAGTTTGATGGCCTTGGCCGAGCCAATTACACAGACAAATTTAAAGACAAAAAATTTTTTACAATCAGAGGAATTTTTTACAATTAGAGGAATAAATATACAATCATCCGTACAATCTAACGTGCAATTAGTAATAAATTACAACTTATTTTTTTAATTCATTCTGCTTTTTTTTCCTGCGCTAAGACATAACCCGATTCAACATCTCGGAGGTTTACATCTTCCTTTTTAAGTTTTAATTCTTTAAAATTTTTTTTTTAAATCTTTAAAATATATATATATATTTTTTTTGTTTTATTTTATCTTTTTTTTTCTGCTATAATACAATATTTACTTAAATGTAAGGGTTAGTTTTAAGCTACAATTTATATTTACAGTTTTTAATATGTTCGTAAATCGTTTTTAATATATTGATATCTCTAGAGAAAATCAAATTGTTCAGGTAGACGGGAAGTGGAATTTTTAATATAATAAGATTATCATAAAATTTGTTTATGTTTACTGATTCGTGGGAACATTCAAGAAAAATATGTAATAGGTTACCTTCTTTTCCACACTTACAATTAGGTGACTACGCGAGACCCAACTTGTACATATGAAGGGGGGTAAGAGCATGATTAGATCCTAATCTTATATCTTTATAACCCTTATGAAATGGCGATTTGATAGAGTATGAAACCATCTTTTTATGGGTATTCAGGCTGCATTTGTTTGTAATTATTTCCAGTTCTGGTGTTTCGATAATGTGTTTGCCATTTTTATTTTTGATGCTGTTTACTAATTATATCAATGTCTGAAAAGGCGAGTAAGTTCGAGGGAGCTTCTTCGCCTATGTCTAGGGCAGATTTGGCTAGGCTATCTGCTATTTCATTGCCCTTAATGCCCTCGTGTCCCTTTATCCATGATATAACAATGCTTCTCCCTAAATTTGTTATTTTATTGTAAATAGTCATAATTTCTAGTTCTATATGATTTAGTTGTTTGGACCTATGTACGTTTGTTAGTCTGTCGATGACACTCTTACTATCTGTAAATATTATGCAGCTGTAGGGTTCGTTACTATGTATATGCCTTAATGCAAGAAGAATCGCTGTCATTTCAGCAGTGTATATCGATGATTCAGCTGGAAATTTAAATAATTTTTTAAATACACTTTGAATATTAATTATTGCACATCCTACTTTGTTTTGTACTTTAGATCCTTCTGTAAAGTAAAACTGATAATTTAGCCATTTATGCCGTGTAAATGATTGAAAAGCGGCTGGATCTAAATTACTGTCCATAAAAAAGGTATTAATATGTTTTGAGAAAAGCTCTCCTAATATATGGGAATACATAGGTGAAACTTGATTTTCATACGTATAGAAAGTATGTCGGTATTGAGATATCCTCAAGTAACTATTTACCAGAAGAGAACATTTTTTCTTTGTCCAATATTTATGAGTTAGATCTAAAATTGATAAAATATGAATATCCTGTAGATAGTTAGTTTTTTTTCTATGGCTCTAGTAATGAATTTATCACTTAAAAACTCCCGTCGAAATTTCAGAGGTGGTTCTATCGACTCGACTCCATTATATTAACAGGTGTAGAATTCAAATATCCAAGACAAAGCCGAAGGCATTAATTTTTTTGTATTTCTAATTTATTTAAATGTGTGTTTGCGGCAGTTCCATATAAATGACAACTGTAATCGTAAAATGTAGTTAAAAAAAAATAAAAATTAGGAAAGCAGATTAATGAATTAAGGCCTCAAATATTCCACTTCCTTGTACTACAGTAACCAAGTCTGTCATACAGATTTCTCCTAATATTTTGGAGTAGGGTTGGTGTAATGCTTGCAAAAAATGAAGTATTTTTGTCTTTAATTACACACACACACACACACACACACACACACACGCAGTGATCAACCCTGCCTCTAGGAACATGTGTATACCAATGTAAGAATGGGATCCACATGTCCGAAGATCAAACCGGTCACACTTCGCTAGTCGAAGTGGTACCTATCTGACCCCCAGGCTTTTCCACCACCCCTCCTCATCGTGTGACTTACGTGAGGAGGCTTATGATCTGAAATTTACTTAAAATGCCCTGGGTAATAGGACATCCTCGGTTTTTAGTGAATGTGGTTATGCCACCTAACTGTAGGGGTAGCCACATCTAGGCTTTTCTCCCTATTTACTTTACTGACTCTATTGATTTTACTCTAGCTTTACGTCGGGACTTGAGTCCCTAAAAAAAAAAAGAAAAAAGAGCGTGTGTTCCGACCATAGAGCCATCAGCCTGAGCTGATGACTCTATGTCCGAAAAAGAGTGTGTGCTCGGTCACTCAGCCGCCGATTTGGCAAAATAAATTTTGTTCTCCTCGCCGGCTGAGCACCCGAGAGGGGTCCGGCCACCAAGACCATGTATGCCGCACATGACCTCAGTGCTCGGATTTCGCGAGTAGATCTTTTATTCGATCTGCCTTAAGGGCCTAGTCCGCGGGGCGGTATATAGAAGGCCTGACGGGCCCCTTCTATGTTTGCTATATAAGGTAAATTTACGTGAAACGGTTTAATGCAAAGTATGAATGAATTTTCTGAATGACTGCATTTCTTTGTTCGTTCTTCTTGCAACCATCTCATTCTTTATTTATTCGTTCGGGTTCTCCCTATATCGAGCTATCTGTTGTTTTGGTCTTCTATGTACCGTCCTTATGTTTTCATTGTAGTTAGTCAGCTCTTTTAACATTCTGCTTGGGTGGTTTCTTAGTCCGTTGAAAATTTCATATGCTCTCTCGTCTAGTGTGCGTAGGATTCTTGTTTGTCCTGAGTCTCTATATACGTATGTCAAGGGTACGTACCTTGGTATCTTGAGGGCATCTCTGACTATTTGATTCTAAGTGGTCTGTATCTTTTTTCTGTTTGTTTTACAGGTGTGTCCCCACGCTGCGGATGCATATGTTAGGACTGGCAGGATAATACTATTCGCAACCCTGATTTTGGTTTTAAATCGTAGTTTACTTTTCCTTCCTATAAGTGTTGAGAGCTGACTTTTCAACGCTTTGGCTTTGAGTATTTGCTGATTGATGTGCTCAGTGAACGTTAGCTTCTTGTCTAGATGTACCCCTAGGTATTTAGCCTGGTTGGTCCAGTCTACTGGGGTGTTTTCGATTGTAATTTCGCGATTTAGTACACTTCTTCTGTGACTAAACATTACAGCCTGTGTTTTGTCTGGATTTAGGGCTATTTTCCATTTCATGCACCATCTTTGGAATCTGTTTAGTGCTCTTTGCAGATGATTAGCTGCATGATCCGGGTTTCTCCAGCTAACAGCTATTGCTGTGTCGTCAGCGTAAAGACTCAACAGAGAGTCTGGCTCTTTTGGCGTGTCGGCCGTATAGATGGTGTACAGGTAAGGCGACAGCACCGCTCCCTGAGGCACATTCTGGTATGGTTCCTAGCATTTGTGATTCTACATTGAGTCTTTTTAGTATGACTCTTTCCGCTATCTTGCTTATAGATGATAATAAGCTGATAGGTCTGTAATTTTGCGGAAATGTGCCGTTTTTACCAGGTTTTGCAATCATTATTACGTGTGCCTCTTTCCACCTATCTGGGAAATATCGTAGTTTTAGCATGCTGTTTATTATGTTAGTGATATAAACAGCAGCTTTTGTTGGTAGATTTTTTAGCGCCCTATTTGTGATGTTGTCGGGTCCTGGGGCTTTTTTGGCATTTGTCATTTTTATAAGTTCCTTTATTTCTTCGGGAGATGTATGTGTAATACCTATTCTGCCCTTTTTCCTTCTAAGTCTTCTCGCTGCTCTTTCTACCTCTTCCTCAAAGTCTATGTCATCGTCGGGGTGTTCGTTGTTTCTACACGCCCTTTCTAATTCGTCCTTCATGACTTCGGCTTTGTCGATTTCCATATGGACAATCCCGTTTACTCCGTGTAGGGGAGGTATGGGTTTCTTGTCCTTTCGGAGGATTTTAGATAACTTCCAGAAGGCGGATTTGTTAGGATTTAGCTCATCGATATAGGAGTTCCAGCTTTTATTTCTATGATTTTGAAGTTGTTTTTTCACTTCCCTGTCTAGCTCATTTGCAATCCTTTTGTCTTCTACCGTTCTTGTGCGGTAGGCCTTCTTCTCCGGTTTTTCTCTTTGATTAGGTTTTGAAGTTCTATACTTATATCCCTGAATCTTCCTCCTTTTTGTCTTGTGATTGTTTTGGTTTTGGAGCTGGCATCGATAGCATTGTTTATTGCTTGTTCTAGTTTTATTACACTACATTCTAGTTTTGTAATATTATTAATTGTTGGGATGTTACCGATGTTCTCGCTCACAATTCTTCTGAAGTTTGGCCAACTTGTCTTCTTTCTGTTGTGAGGATGCAAATAATTCAATTCTATTGCGCCCAGGGTCAGGACGATTAGGTTATGTGTCGAATCGCCTTCATTTAGAGAGTGTATCTCGTATTGTTGACCCACGTTGTGTAGGATTGCAATGTCAAGATACGTAGGGAGGAACCGAGTGGAAACATGTCGGTTCTGTTGGTCCGATGACATATGTGTTCGGTCTGTTCTCGAGATTGTTGCAGAGATATCTTCCGTTTCGGTTGTCTTTAATTAGACTACGTTTGTGGCCCTTTTAAACTGATTCCTATAAATGTTTTCTTTGAGAAAACCCCAAAAAAGAAATCACCATGTACCATGTATACTTATCAGTCGATCAGGAAACGTTTGATTGAGGAAGTCAATAGTTGCTCTAGTGTTGTGAGCCGAACATACATCTTCTTGGAAATAAACCTTCTGAAAATTAACAGGAAGGCGTCAAACTTCCGGAATAATCTCATTCTGTAATAGTTGTAAATATTTGGGCCTGTTTAGGTTTCCATCGATAAAAAATGGATCGACAATATGGTCGCCTAATATCCCAGTCCAAACATTTAACTTTTGCGGATGGTGAGTTCGCACTGCAACACTGAGGTGCTTATTTTTTCGAGAATAATACCTTGCAAGAGATGGATTGCGTTTTTTATGTATCGAAAATAAAGATTCGTCAGAAAACAAAATATTTTTTAAAAAATGTACATTTTTATTCTGTTTATCTAACATAAATTCACAAAACTCAATCCGCCTAAAATTATCTTCCGGAAACAGTTTTTGTGTTGGTTGTATTTTAAAACAGGGATACCCATTCCTTTTGAGAACTCGCTGGACAGTTCGAGCATTCACGTTAACTTTCCTAGCAATGTGTACACTATTGCAGGGTTCACTAGCTTTCACAAAAGCACAAATGATCAATATCCCTGTTTTGATGCTCCTCATCGACAGGTCTAACACGTAACCTTCACGTCTAACCTTCACACTTTTTACAACTGTTACACATGGTATTTTTAACTGTTGTAACACTTGGTGAGAGTCTATTTTCAAAAGCAACAATAAATAAATCAATTACTTCGTGTATTGAATGACCCTAAAAGTACCATATTAGTTGCACTTTTTCTTGGACGGTATACAACGTAATAGGCATTTTATTAATTATTTGTTTATTCTATCAGAACTTCGTTTAAAATTTTGAACGTTAATGTGACAATTACGACAATTCGTACCTACTGTAAAATGAATATAGAGGTGGAAACGATGTCACAGAGATTGCCATTGTGTTGTCTGGTCAATAAAACAATGTCGTGATCTGTATAAAGATAAATTAATACAGTAAAATAAAAAGTTGTACCCGAAAGATATAAATAATGTTTTAAAGAGTAAAATGAATATACGTTATAAAATTAAAAAAAAATCGTTCGTTTTCAATTACTATTGAACTAGTACAACAATCTTAACCCAATAAAAACAAAAAAATATTTTGGCACTTAGCCTGTTTTTTACCTACGATCTTATTATTGTGGTTTTATCTACGATATTATTATTGTGGTGTGTATAATCGTTTTTCATTCCATGAAGTGTTATATACCTGAGGTTTACCGTTCATTATTTTTTTTTAAATTGTGTAGTTGGACACAGTGTTGTTTACCTCTAACAACTTTTTTAAATATAGTGGCATTGCATGTTAGGGTCTTTATGATATAAACAATACAAACACATTAAACAGACTATACTATTATTTTATTAGAGGTAAATATTATAATGTTATAATATCTAAGTAAAATTATAGACGACAAGTTGTTAAAGATGCTCCATATCATCTTCATCTTCTTGTGTGTAATCGTTTGTGGCTTCATCGCTATGTGTTAAATTTTGATAAAACGCATGAAAAACTGTACTTTTGTTTTGTGATTGGTAGTGGGATTACTGAGACTTGATTTAATTGGGCTGGAAACATTACTTGCTGTCTTCGATACCTCATGAAGTCCACTTCATACATATTTTGATTATTGAAATTGGTCTTATAAAAGAACTCTCCAATGTGTTCTTGTTAGACTTGTAGAAAAGCACATTTTGACAGTAGAACAGGGTCTTTATTAACATTTTTTGTCTACTTACAAAAGGAGGATTAGATGACAATTTCTTATCGAACAGCGTTCTGAAGTTTTTGAAATCTGCAAGTTCCATATTGTGCACTGTGTATTTACCTGTTGTTTGCCTAACTAGTTGTTGCCAGTCCCATGGTGTTAAAATGGCCAAATTGGAGAGTTTTCTTTTTCTTTCGATTAAAGCATGAACAGTGTCTGCTTCCATATGTGTGTGCCCTTTCAGTCAAACCTTTTGAGTGATCGTCTTTATTTGCAGTATCTAAAAATAGAACATTATAATACTTATATTTTTATTTTGTCCGTAACAGTTATCGGTCTAAAGAGTGATGTCCTCTACTTGACTACCTGGAATTGTATTGTCAGCCCATTTCAAAATTGACGAGGCAATTTCATTTGCATCTCGGGCCCCTTTCGATTCGTCCCACATTATACATTGTACAGAAGAATCACTGGCATCATGTAATGTAAAATTTAATGTCCAAAGCTTCCTTTTTTAGAAACTAATACAATTGTTTGTTAGTGGTAAAGGCAAAACATTTTTGCAAATCACCAGATAGTACTTTGTATTTTGGTGACTCATTAGCTATTATAAAGTCCAATTGTTTTTTTAAGTTATACCGAGATTTAGATTCAATTAGGTGAGCATCATGATCAGCCTATACACTGGTTAGTTCATCTGCGGTAAGATTATTTTTTAATTGAGCGGTGAATGAACTGCATGTATCGCAAATGTCTCTTTCGGGCGGTTTAAACGACAACTTAAAGTCTTTATTAAAAATATCTGCGTGCAACCACTTTTTTGCTCTGAGCTTTAGATCTACATATTTTTCATGGCATTCATCAATGTATAGTTGATACATCTTTTCTATTGTAAGTTCTGTGCCCAGATAATCTCTCTTACTCCTTTCTCTGGAATAATGACTCTCGTATTTTGGGAATGATTTAATATGTTGATGTATACTATTTATGGTTTCGGTAGGAGTTTTATTGGTTGGCGTGTGTCTACCTCTTTGATCAGCTTTTATTAAACCTCCTGGCTCAATTTTTTTCAACATATTTACTACTAAATTAGATATACAAAGTGTGTTTACAAACATAACCTTGCACACCTTCAATAGCTGCTTGTTTACTGTAAAATGGTAGTGTAGTGTATTATTTTTAGATTTGGTAGAATGTAGTTTTTTTTTTCTTGATCGAAGTGTAGGTTGGATGTCGATACATGAGAAGATAAATTGCTTTTTAAGATCTGAAACGTTTGTCTCAGTCCAGTATGAGTTGAAAATTTTTTGTCTTTCGTATTCTGGCAATCTTTCAGAGCATTTCATGCGACATATGCAAGGAGGCTTTAACATTTTTTCAGTCATGTCTTTGCCTCTTTTACTGAGATACTCCTTCCCATCAGCTATGTTTCGTTTGCGAACATTACAGGTCCAATTTTGTTCATTTACTACACGTTTTTTACCTTTTTGTTTGCACTTTGTTATATTTTGTACCTTTCTTTTAACACTTTTCTCTTCTTCTAAAATAAC
This sequence comes from Diabrotica undecimpunctata, assembly GCF_040954645.1. Lineage (NCBI taxonomy): Eukaryota > Metazoa > Arthropoda > Insecta > Coleoptera > Chrysomelidae > Diabrotica > Diabrotica undecimpunctata. The sequence continues at coordinate 64,945,782 of NC_092803.1, read as the reverse complement.
TTCATTATGTTTATTAAAATTGCCTTCATCACTGCTTAGCGATAAATCGTCCTAAAGAAGATTTTTTTTATTGCCCCACTAATCGCTAATCGTAGGAGTAATAATGGCTTTCTCTTTTACCTTTGTTTTCGCTGGTTTACTTATACGTCTCATATCATTGTCGTCCGATTCTGAGCTTTCACCACTTAGAGGCTCAAAGATTTTATCAATATCAGAATTTTCATCTTCAAACAAATTATCATTTTCTTCCACTTCTTTCTTATAACGAATATATTATATCAAACCAGCTAAAAGAAGGACTTGAATCGTGTTTTATTATAATTTATGAAAATATTTTAATTCAAATGTTAAAAAATAAAAAATTTAGACATGACTTTAAATTATTATGTTTAATTTCAAATCGAGAGCTGTCATTCGTTTCTCGCAAAGTGTAGCACAAAACTGTATTGAGTTGTAGCATACTAGAATAAATAAAACACACTGGAAAATTGAAAAATTTAATTTGAAATTAATACAAAATGAATAACTTTTACAGTGAACAAGTCTGAAATTTAAATATATGTATTATAATTCGAAACTGCTGAAATAATAGTATTTTGTCATATCTCCATTATTAAAAAATTCTTCAAACATTTTGGACATTAACTCAACCGTCTCTCTGGTTATTAAATTTATTAGATACCGTTTTTTGTGGTTAATAATAAAAATAATATTTATCTAAACACATTTTTAAACGTTATTTCTTTTATTTAGATTTGGTGCAATTGCGTTATCTGTGATGGCAGCAATGAATTGTGTCACGAACCATTGTCTCCAGTCTGAACCAGAGATATGTAAGAGAGGCTCTCTTATATATCTCTGGTCTAAACACTGGTTTACATTGGGAAAAAAAAAGTGTACCATTTTTATATGACGGAAAGTGTACAAGGGTACATAACACTATGTCCGGATGGTAAATGACGGTGCACACATATAGTAGAGGTAAACAACACCAAGTTCACATGGTGTTGTTTACCTCTGACTGGAAGTGGACTTGGTGTTTATTAAAAAGTCGGTAACTTGCCATAAAATTGTCTCTGAACGTAGTATGGTTTATCTATGTGTAAAACCAGAAAAGTTATATTCAAAAGTGCAAGAATCTAAATTTCGATAAAAATGGACATAGTGTCCTTTACCTCCGATGTACACATATGCACTTTAAAAAAATTTTTTTTAATTTTTAGGGCTGACTTGGTGAGAAATAAAATTATAGTATAACTTAGAGAGTGTTTATTTATTACTACATTTAATGAAAAAATTTAAATGAAAATTAACAAGAAAATGTCCTTGTTCTTGCTGTTACAATATATAATCATAAAATGTTAACTATTTTCAAGAGTAATGTTATGCCATCTATCAGTTAATATGTGTTTATATGAGGAAAACGATCTTTAAACATCACAGGATCTAATTGGCGCAAATCTAAAATTTGACACTAGCGAGGGATCCATATTAATAACTTCGTTAAAGCTTCCATTGATTATGTTATTTATTGATCGCAATAAAAAAAGCCTTCATTCGGGTTTCAAACTTCACTAAATTTATTTTTAATTTATTTCCAATTATCCCAGAAAGGTTTACTATTCTTTCTTTTACAGAATCAACAATGCAAATACTATCATTTAAAGATAATTTTTGACTCTCTAGTTTTGTAATAGAGTTTACAATTATGTTTAAAATGTTTCATAGTTTAAAAATTGTAACATAAAATCATTAATTTTAATATTTAGTTGTGCCCATCTTTGCCGCAATTCTAGCATTTATGCATCGGGCATGCTTCATAGTAATAACATCTTTGGCGATCGCCAATTTCATTAAAGGCGGGTTGACATGATCCAAGAATGATTGGATTTCAACTGGGACCAAGTGGACTTCTAGAAGTGTATTTGTACCAATCTGGTTACCACAGTTAAATGACTTGGATGTCAAAAAACCATTGCAAAGATGACGGAAGTGATTGTGGAAGGTGTTCCAGTGGTTGCTGCCACTGGAACAAAAATGGCACACTTGTACCATCCTTATTTTTATTTTTCTTTTTCCATACATTCTATAATGTTTCGTATAACTCCATGAATCTAAAACTCCGGCTTTCAGACTATTTTCTTTTTGTTTTTACTTCTTGTTTTCGATTTTTCGACAGTGACGCTATTTTAATTTTACAATACCACTCTACTTGGATCCAAGGAAGTTGTCCATCATTCTACTTAACTTGGATAGAAACTGTTAATACAACTGTACTTGAATAAATAGGTGACACGATCAAAGTAGCTTCGAAGTGTTGCGCGCGCAACGGCCAAGCAGACTTTAACCAAGTACACTTGGACCGTATAAACCCGCCTTAATTCACACATGCTCTCTGAAAATTATGTGAGGTGAGTTCCTTTTCAAGGGAGGGACTGCAGTATTTTATTTGGTCAGAAATGCAGTTACACTACTAGCTTTGTGACAAGGTGCAGAATTGTGCATACAAAGGTAATTTTTTTCAGCAGGGAACCATTCTTTCAGCAGAAGCAGTAGCCGAGATTTAAGACTCGCTCATACTGGTCCGGTTTTATTATCCGTTCCACGATGTATAAGCGTGGATACACTTGGTCAAGATTACAGATTACACTATGACACTAACCGGAAGTTTAAATCCCTCCCCAATGCCATTTGGATGGAACTACTCAACAACCTGTCGTCGGACGAACGCACTTTTATCCATCAAAATTTGGAATGTTGATTCATCGGAGAAGCATACCTGTAAAAATGATTCGCTGTGTACGAACTCCACTCGTTAAACAAAGTTGTACTTATTTCACTTTACTCTTAAACAGTTATACTTCAGTATTGTTTGGCCAATTGGGGTCTCTTTCTCCTTATGACTTCGGTAAGCAGTGGTTTTTTCATAGGTTAAGGACCTAGCAGATTCTCTTCCACCAGTTGTCGTGAAACTGTTTTTCTAGAAAGATTAATTCCTTCATAATTAATCATCGTAGTTAGATGTTAAACTCTTTTTACGATTTTTGGGACAAATATCCCTGATTATACGATCTGTATGAGGAGTATTGATTTTTTTCTGTCACTTTTTGCGACACGATCCATATAGAGTGCTTTGACACATAGAGTGCCATGGTGTATATAACATATCCACCACTATCAAGAAAAAAGATATCCCCAGTGGCCGTGGTGGTTATGCGTTATGCACCAGCTTAGAATGTATAGCTTATGTATAGTCACGGTAGATAACGGACATGCACCAAACCACTGACTAATGCATATAAAGGGGTTTATAAAGCATATAAAAAAAGGTAGTTGGTTTCTGTGTTGCACACATGACAAATGGTTAAACTTTTTTTCAGCAAAACAAATAGATATTCATATTTTTAAAAGAAAATTTTTTATTTAGAAAGAAAAAATTATGTGACAACAAGAGCCCAAAACTAGTTTTAGCAAAATTTTGAAACAAAATTCTGTTTTATAAAAAAACAGTCAAAGTAAAAATATGCATATGGCACCGATATTTAGTTTATGTTTTATTCTTCGCTGAATTCCTATCCATAAATGCAACAATTTTTTTTGTAGCAATTTGCATAAATTTGCCATTTTTCCATGTCATTCAAATAATGATTTTTAGGTAAAACTTCTTGTGAAACAGTTCCTTCTTGTATTGTCTAACCTAAAAAGTCATAACGTGTAGATAATAATAATTGGTATTGAAATCTGTCATATGAAATATTGTCATTTTCATTCAGTACACCTTAATATAATACGAAACAAAAGCGGCATCAACAATAAGTTCCACAGTAACTTTCTATACCATTTTATGCTTTTTCGA